>NW_027495573.1:0-250674 GCF_021521415.1 Bidens hawaiensis | reverse complement strand
GTACTTATGCGTACCTATTCATACTTTACATATTACATACTATACACAACAAACAAACTGTTTATATTGTGTGTTGATCGATTAAATGATTATTTGTTATTAGCTTACTTTCTTATTGTTTAATTCTAGCATTCAAAGAGGTTCATCATTGATTCTAGAATAACTCATTGATAACATCTTCGTAGCTAAAACCCGATTCGCATGTCAATGGTCAAACGACACCAATATTTACATTGTTTAATTGTTGATACTCACAATATTGGTTTTCAAATTTTGTCATGTATTATATTCAGTGTCAAACGGGTGGTTTTCTCACTCAACCTCATGTTGACAAATCTATATATTTTGTATGCATATGCAGGTTATCATCTGGTTATCTGGTTTGAAGTTAAAGTGAATAATCATTTAGAGATACCCTAAGTTAATTTAATAAAAGACTATTGTGTTTGGTTTTATTATTTTGAGATGTTTGGATTTGTTCTGTAATTTGTTTGAACATGGTGTACTTGATTAAATTCTGAATTTAATAAATAGATTAGATATTGTTATATTTAAATTGAATGATATTACATTGTGAGCTGTGAACCACTGGTTCGCTACCCCCG
The DNA here is from genome assembly GCF_021521415.1 of Bidens hawaiensis. Lineage (NCBI taxonomy): Eukaryota > Viridiplantae > Streptophyta > Magnoliopsida > Asterales > Asteraceae > Bidens > Bidens hawaiensis. The sequence continues at coordinate 250,069 of NW_027495573.1, read as the reverse complement.
CATTCTGCCGTAGGTTGGGGGTGTGACATACATATAAAGGTTATTTTTATTAAAATATCAAGGAAAATTCTCTTAGTAATTTAAGGGATTGTCTTATATTTAAAGTAAGTTACCTCACAAATACTTAATATAAACCAGCTTGTCTACATAAAATGATGTTTTTGTGGAGGTCATGAAGTTATGCATATATCTTTCTAACTATCATGGAATAACATGACTTAAGAATAAGATGTTATTCCCACATTTAATTACCAAAGTAATTTATATCACATGTTTACCAATTAATAGTTAAACCAAGTTAAGAGGAGTTTTAACCAAGATGGTACACTTTTATCCTTGATCATCTCTATAAAAATATTAATGTCTATAAATATTGTTGTTAATTTATTATTTTAAATTCTCATGAAATTTACTTGTTAAAACAAACCATTTTTTACTTCTGGTTAAAATAAATACAATGATTTATTAGTAAAAATTAAACAAGTATCAGTCGATCGATAGTTGGTTCTTACATATACTACACTACATATATGACAGGTACAATTGCATATTTGTGTCTAGTTTAGTTAAGATAAAAATCATTTTATAAATTTCAAACTCGAATTTGTGAAGCAAAACTCTTTGGAAAATGTCACACCCTCAAAATCCACTAACGGAGTTTTACCGTCAGAGGGTGTGAACTAACAGGATCGGAATCATCAGTTATAATCAAACCATAAAATAAAGTTTCAAAACCATGAAAACATTTACGAGTAAATAAATGCGGAAGCGTAAAAACCTTTAATCAAAAGTTGCGTCATGCAGGACGACTTAAAACCAATGATAACCGTTAAAAATAAGTTTTGCATAATTAGAATGTGTCAAGCAATGCATGTTCCTAAACCGCGCGCCCGCCTCGGCTACCTGAGAATAACATACTAAAAGTGTCAACACAAGGTTGGTGAGTTCACAAGTTATATAAAAAAATATCGTTTAGCGTTTGCGTTCAGCGTTTTGCGTTACAGCGTTTTGCGTTACAGCGTTTTGCGTTTTGCGTTACCAGATAGTGTTATGTCAATTATATATCGATAGGTAGCTAGTCTATACAACAAGTATTACTAAGTGTTCGACACCGAAGCTGACTCGTTTAATAAGTGCCTTGTCACCAGGTCCTCCAGACCATGGTACGTGTTAGCCAAAATTACACCCGCTCGACCTCCAGTCGAGTTTAGCGTTGGGTGGGGTTTGTCAAACCCAGTAGTACTACTCAACAGTGACTCGCTATTCTAAATATTAACCGGTTCGATGTGTAGGACTTCAAATGTTTCGTTTGCCACTTAGCCTTTACAAGTGATATATAATTTATAACAAAATCTTAAATGCGTTGTGGAGTATGTTATCTCCCCCAAGTGAAAAGCGTTTGAAAACAGTTTAAAGAGGGGAAAGTGAAACTCACTGTTTGCGAAGAATTTCCCAAATTAAATCACCAAGATGCGCGTCACAGAAAAACTCTCTCTAGCGTTCTAAAACAACAAAGAGATTTTTCTAAGTGTCGGAATATTATCGAGTCTCTAGACCCGGCACATAATACCTATGCACATAACATGTTTCGTGTTTCGTTTGTGAATCGTGTGTGACTTTAACAATGTATTTGTGATACGTTACATGTGTAAGCAATCATTTACGTGTCACGTATTCATAAAGTACATCACTATCAATTACTTCCCGTAAGGGCAATTTGGTCAACACATAACAATTAACTATCAACTATTCCTCACGAGGGCAATTTGGTCAAATCATTACAATCAATTAGCTATTTGGTCAAAACATTTTGGTCAAAACACGACATTTATCTTGCAATCATTCCCCTCAAGGGCAATTTGGTCAAAACACGATAATAAATTAGCAAGTATCATGTTTCATGCAATTTCACAAAACTCAGCAGCTAGTTTCACCGAGACAGAAATCCTACTTGAAAGATTGTACTATTCCACCAATCATAGTATCTCAATTAATTCACCAAAAATCATCACAGAAGAATATATGTCTTAGGTTTCCAGAACATATTTAATTATATTTTTATTCCACATAAATTTCTCACAATCATCAAATCATTACAGCAAACTCATAACAGTCAAATTCATGCGCAACAGAATGTTATTTGCAATTCCCATTAAACGAAAAATCCAATAAATTCAAGACCACTTGGGTTAGGTTCCTAACTCAATAAGTCAACTTCCAGAAGTGGAACCAACCCAATTGGTCTCGTAGTTCATGAGATATAACATTTACAACACAACCTAACAGCAGGTCTAACAGCTCAGCTTTGCACAATGTTTTTGTAAATTCATAAAAGTTAACTTCTACTTGTCCAAAAATTACAAGTTTATATTCTTTAGAAACTAGACTCAACCTAGTTTACTGTAGTACCAACAATCTCAACCAATTATCATGTTTACACTTCGTTACAGTCACTTAAACATCAAATACACATTCTGTCCAGAAACTGTTTGCATCCAAACTCAATATATTAACAACCTATGAACAATCATGCATTCATATAACACTCTAGACTCCATAAACACCATCCATGCACATCAATTACCCATTACATACATGATTAGGGTTTTTGTTTGAACTCAAATCATAGACACCACAATCAACATGTAACAACATCAATACTAGTTATCAATCATCATTAATTCAACAACAATCATGTTAACTTCATACATACACATGAAATCCGCTCACTAGGGTTTGTAATTAACCCAACAAACATCAAAATCAAGTAACAAGGATGTGTAGGATAATCAATTATACCTTCCTAGCACCTAGTTCTTCAATCAAACACTTGATTTGAGGGTTGTATGTGTGATTAGAGGTGACAGCAGCCTTGTGGGGATGGGGTTTGGGTTCCGATCGGCAGCTAGGGTGTAGGATAATAATAAGTTAGGGTTTAGTTAATGGTGTATTTATAAACATAACAAGTTACACTCAAGTCCCTCCACTTTCAATTGTTGTTTTTCTAACTTAACTAACTAGTCTACATCTTGAGTTAATGTTCATAACCATGTTATCACGTAACACATAAGTCTAACACATAATTACCACATAATTACTGTTTTGACGTTTTTCGTTTATTCCTCAATCGTTTGCGTCAACTCGTTTGCGTTTCGGTGCAAATCCCGAAAGACTACACATGTAGTAAGTGTTAAGCGTCATTTAAACCCTAGTTTAAATGTAATGAAGTGTGCGTTATAGATTCAATGATCTTAAGTTTGATTTGACGGAGTTGAGTTAACAGAGTTAACCTGAAATTGACGATTGTCACAGAAAAACTAACAACTTTTCATACCACTACGCACGCACATCAATGGTAGAAATCACCAAGTACAATGTCTGACTAAGAAAAGGTAGTGACCACCTTCTTCAATACACTATGTCAAGATAGTGAACGTTTACAATACTATATAAGATGATGCTCCTTACTCAAACCATCTACATATTGATGAACAATCTTTTAACAAATCACCAGAGCAAGCTTTAGTAGTGCCTCCTCAGCAATTAAAAAATATAAGAACGATGTTGTAGCAGTTGCTTTTCTTTGATCTTGGTAACCTCTTTAATTTTTGAACACGGATCCAAACAACACCGATTCATTATATTGATTAGATATTGGATCTAGTTATTTGATATGCTATAGATAAGATAATCTTATAGTAGTAATAATATTAACGAAGTAATCAACGATAGAGTAATTGGACAAAGGTTCGATGTAATCTTAAATAATACTTAAATTAACGAAGGCAACACAACCATATAGACGATGGATCCTATTCGTTACACATCCCGTAACGAATGGGCTCCATTCGTTAACTTTACATAAGTTATATGAAAGGTACAACGAACGACTCATTCGCTATACCCTCATTCGTCAACATTCCATGACGAATGGGATACATACATAACGAACTAAGGTCCATTCGTTAAATATCCTTAACGAATGGGCTGTACAACTAGCGAATGGGCTCATTCGTTAAACAACCTTAACGAATGGGCTTTACATAACGAATGAGATTGTTTTTCTATAAATACCCCTTAACATAATAATAATAATAAATTAAAAACGATAAGTTACAAAGACTCGAGACGACAAAACCGTGCACTAACATTAATTGATGCTTGATATGCATTGGAATCAAGTGACATATTTAGTTGTTAAGTATGTGTACTAGTTAGATAAAAATGGGTGAAAACATAGATTACACAAGCCATGTATTTATAGTTCAAAATATAAGAATGAGGCTTGTGCACATTGGTGACCCTCACACTCTTATTTTGTTTTGTGACATGTACGATTTATTCATCCCAAATTACTATACACTTGTTGTCTGACCCATCGCGATGCGGAGTCTGGTGTAATTTTTTCTTTGTGTATTAAGGTTCGCAACGTTAATTAAGTAGTCCATAAAGACTTAGGACACATGAAAATGTCGATTTGATGACATTTTCAAGCGAATTATAATACAAATCACATAATCTATTTGCTCTACTGAATTCTTAATAAACCCCCCATTTTATAGAAAGTATCATCCTTCTTCTCCAACTGAAGTCCGTTCATTTCTTGGTCTAGCAGGTTATTACCACCTCTTTCATTCAGATTAATCCAAGGTTGTTCTGACCCAAGAAATCACAAATATTATGCTTCTTGTCAGCTACCCACCGATGTCGAGAAACCTTTTCTTATTCTTGTTGTTGTGCCTCGAGATTAACAACAGGCTTCTCAATCTATTGTTTTTGAATAATTTGAATATGTTGAATATCAATGATCTTGTTGTGCCTCAGGAAGATTGAAGTATGGATTATCAGCCGAATATGCAAAAACAAGCATATTAATACTTGATATATTACTGAAATTGACTGAATTTCTCTAATTCGTTATACATTAAAAATGTAACAAATTAATAGTTCACATTCGTTAAGATAGTTAACTAATAGACTTATTCGTTAACAATATTCTGATTTGTTAATGAAGACAAACACTCACTCATTTGAAAACCAATGAATGAGGTCATTTGTTAATCAAAGTGAACGAATAAAGCTCATTCGTTACAAGATGAACGAATGAAAATAGAAATGGTAACGAACGCATATTCACGAATGAACTCATTTAACTCACAAGACAATGTCAAAATTATCAAGAACCCAAAAAGTCAAACTTGCAATTTGAAATCTCTTGATACATTACCATTTATATTAAAGTTTGATTGATTGTCATCAATACACCATCGCAAGCATCTAGTAACACCTAATTTGATTTTAATGTTTTGATTAAAAACCAATTAGTCCAACGTTAGTTCGTTTAAAGGTTTAATCGTATATTGTATATATTGATCAAAAATTAAATTAACCCAAACCAATAGATCGTATATACCTTATGATCAATAAAAGATGATGAAACAAAGGAAATTTGATCAAAATTGGTCTGAAAAAAATTTGCAAGGGTTTGGCTAGAGAATGGGAATATCGAGAGTAACAGCTTAAGGATGAATGAATTGTCACTCTTGTGTCAGGGTTTATATACTCTGTGCAGATCTTGCCTTCATCCTAATACACCTGAATGTCTCATTCGTTAAAGATTTAACGAATAACCTTTGCATGCGGCACTTAGTCGTTAACTGATCAACGAATGAGTCCTCGTTCATTATGTATAGCGGAAGAGAATGTGTAAATTGTAATGAATGAAGCTCGTTCGTTAAAAGTAAGCAACAAATGGCCATTCATTCATGATCATTTCATAACAAATGGGATTTTACCTTAATGAGAGTGTTTTACCATTCAAACCCTTGTAAAATTCTTAAATTTAACCATCAAAACCATTTTTGATGCCATTTTTATAAATAATTACTTAAAAATCGTGGGCAAAATCTTATCATGATGGTATCCAAGACTTTATCACATTTTTCAATTTTCAAAATTTGGATCGTCAATTCACATAGCTCAGTAATTGAAAATAAAGCAAAAAATAAAATCATTTTGATTTTTTCAAACTTTATATCAAAACATACAAAAAATATTTTTGTAATTTTTCAAATATTCAAACAAAAATAAAACTAAGCTAAAATTAAACTACAAAAAAAGTGATACATATTTTTGCGAGTTTGAGCAAATAATCATATTGATCAAGAAGTCTTTCCATCACAGATTTAAATTTTGGCTTTATTATTGTTTGATCCCTTACTTGAACAATAACCAACAATCAATAGCGATTAACACAGATCTCAGATCTGTCAGTTATAATATTATAGATCTATCTCATAATCAATAACACTTGATTCGGTGTTCTACATATGTGTATATATTATCAATAAGTTTAACGTGAAGCTTGAGAGAGAGAAAATACTTTAAACTTTTCTGAATAATATTAATTCTCTCAAAACTTCGACATTTTACAAGTGAACAGTGGTTCACTATATATAGAAGGCGACCTGGTTCGCTAACATCCCCAAGCGAACCAGTTTCCCCTTCGTTAAATAAGTTAACTTAACGAACCTCCCCCTGATTCGTTAACATCCCCTAACGAATCAGGAGGGAATACATTATAATGTCATAGTTCGCTAACATCCCTAGCGAACCAGACTTAAACTTAACGAATTAGTTGTAGTTCGCTAACATTCATAGCGAACTAGACTAATCATAACGAACTAGTCTAATATAAACATTAAATATTACATTTAAATATCAAATAAACATTAACGATAAATACAAAGACTCTAGACGCAAAACCGTGCACTAACAGACACCCCCTCGTCTTGAGCTCTTTGTCTTTAACTTATTTGAAACGCTTTGTCTGCCAATCTCTGCAACTATGAATTCCATGTTCATGGCATACACGAACGACACGTTGGAATTGCATAGCCAGATCGTAATCTTCTTGGCGTTCAAACAAAATATGTTTCCTGTGTAGCACGTCATTGTCTGTCTCTGATAAATTTACCAACCACATCGGGTCGATTATCTTGATAAGCTCAGTCTGTAGTCCTCGACCCCGAACAATAACGGCCTCGCCAGTACGATTGTCATAGTACCAACGGTTGAAAGACAGATAAATATCTTGAGGCATTGTCTTCACAGGAACCCTTTTCATTGTCTTTGGTGGCTTCACTTTCAAGACAAGTTTCTTCCAGCCGGTCCTTGGATCAATCTCATCAGTACGTTTACGTCTTGGGACCTGGGGCTTGAAGAATTTGAAGCCATGATTGACCTCGAACAGTAAGTGTTGATGAAACCACTCAGCAGTTCGGTGACCCCCACGATTGAAAAATGGACGTCTCGCGATGGTGCGTACATCCCAACGCGGTAGTGTTAAAACATCCATTATCCTCTCGTAATACTGGACACCCTTTTCCCATTTCACAATACATACCTTAAGGTCTGAATCATAGAGCCAGGAGACAATATTACCATGTACCTTAGAAACAGTCTTGAAGGTAGTCATCTGATTTGCCTCAATCCAAGCAGCAGCGGTATCCTTTCTTTCTTTATCTACATACCGATAAGCACTGATGATCTTACCCACTTTCTGGCGTTTGAACCATCTTTCAATGTCACCATCAGTCACTTCTTTGAGTGAAGGAACAGTTCGCTGCACAATCTTCTCCAAATCATCCTCAGTCTCTTTAATTACGTCTTCATGAAATACCGGAGCACCTTGATCAACATTTGCGTGTTGATACAAGTCCGGTTACTCTTCAGCTTTCACATCCTCCATCTCAATCTCCTCGTTCTCATAAATAAAATCCGTATCCATAAATAACGGATCAACTTCCATTTCATCCTCATTGATCACTTCGACATCGGGCTCAGTCTCTAATGCAGTCAGCTGATCGTCATTTAGCCCAAGTAGAATCGAGATCTGCTACCTTGTCAAAGATCTAATCACAAACTCACCGATCTGTATCTCATCTCTGTTCACCACACTTCTAACCATCCCCCATTCATCAATAAATATCACCGTGTTAGCCTCAATCATTTCTATTGGCTTGGCAGCTGTTGGATCTTGAAATGAAATTATCTGCTTGTTCGAATCATCAGCGCCACTAACACCAGCACCAGAGGATGAACCATGCGATTGTTTAGGCTCACCTCCTGCATCAGACTGGTCAGGGTCATCATCGTCATTTTTGAGTTTCTTGAGGGCATCATCTTTACAAGTCAATTGTAAAATCAACTCATCTTGTTCCTTTAATTTCACCCCCTGAGACTCAACAATCGTACGTAACGCCTTGGTCTCCTTTTGACAGAAAGAAATATAACTCATCATCTTTCGTTGATTCTCCATGAGTCGTTCTTGAGTTTGTCGATCAGCTGCCATTTGATTTTCATATAAATGTAGCAGATTAAGCAGCATTTCCGTTTGTCGACCTGGTGGCAAGTTGTATACAGATGGATGAACAGGTTGAACAGGTCCTTGAGGCCGAGTGATTCTCATGAATGAGACATCACTAGGCGGAGGTGGAGGAAGAGTAGTTGTTGGCAGAGGAGGAGGTCTCATTGAAGTGGTGGAAGAAACAGTCGACAGCACAGCAGGAGGCCATGGTATCTCGGTCAACGCCATTTGAGGAATTAAACCGAGCCTCTCATGTGACACCATCGTCGTGGTCAAAGTAAGCATCGGAGTGCTAGTAGTTAGCGGCACTGCCGAGCTTTGAGTAGTTGTTTGACATGGTGGTGGTGTTCCAATAATCACTCCAGCCCCAGCAGACACACGGGGCTTCTTTGGTGGCTCACCAGTAGCTACAGCTTTACCCTTTTGTTTTCTTTCTTGCTGAGCTTTCATGGTGGCAGCTAGAGCAGCATCGACTGCATCTTGTTGTTCTTTCAGAGCTCGCTCACCAGCTCCATCATCACCATCACCATTGTTACCATCATCATCTCCACCATCATTGTTCCCACCTTCTCCCCCTTCACGCTCGGAATCCGAATCATCATGGATCCAGCGCTCATTAGGAGGACATACATAATCCCGATTGATTATATGACCAATCATCCGTTTGTCCTGTGGCTTATCCTTTCGATAAACCAACATCCGATGCACCGTTTCAGCTTTCATATGTTCCATATCAAGAACATCGTTCACCAATGATCGATCAATCACCAAATTCGGTATCAAATCTTGGATGATTAGTTGTAGAAAGCGAGGATACATTAAGAATTTCTTTGACTGTAGAGTTTGCTGAACTTGCTCTTTCAGATGATCAAAGATGAATTCTGAATAGTTGAAGGGCTTGTTCAGGATTAGTGCAACAAAAGCTGATTACAAACTTAATCTGCATTCATCAAAACCTCCGCGACGTCCACTCATACAGTGAAGCAAAACATGCAGTAGATACTTGTATGGTGGACATAACCCATTCTTGTTCAACATAGACCGACGAATATCACCCCCATAATTTAATCGTGTGAATAAACCCTTACCAACGTCCTGTCAAATTCACTCGGGTAATCATCAATATCATCAAATTGAAGTACTCGACGAATGACCTCAACATCAATCGTAATAGGGATCTGATTAAAATAAATAAATAAAAACAAATTATCGAGAAACCTTTTTATCCCGACAACCAAATACATTAAACTTGTTTCAGATTTCCGAAACTTAACTTAAAAAAAAATTATTTAAATTTTTTTGTATAAAGAAGACGAAAATATTTTTGGTATTTTGTAAAAATTTAAAAGAATTAAAGAATGTATTTACAGAAGAATATCCGAACTATTAAAAAAATAGACAATATTTTTGTATTTTTCAATGATTTTATCAAAAACAGTACATATTTTTGTAATTTTGTTGAGTTTGAGCAGAGAATCATATTGACCAAATTGCCCTTCCATCACAGTTTTATATTTCAGCGATATTTTGACTGGCGATAAGTCGGTCATTGGTATTGTTGTCCACATAAATCTAATAACACACATTCAAGTATTTTTGTGATATGATTAAATAGTTCAATTAAAGCACAGAATATCAGAAACTATCAGCCTCTAATCTCGGTTCAAGCTTAATTTGATTTTTGCCAAATCACCCCAACTTGACTTAAACCATTATATTGTTGATCAAAATTTTGATACCAATTGTAGAAATTTTGAGCAATGCATCAAGTTTCCTTTACTGTAAGTGAGTATGCACGAGTCCATCTGTCGGCTTACATACATTGTATCCCCTGGGGTCCGTTTCTTAATGGTATTAAGACGCACGCAAGGGAGGAACAATTGTATGACTAACAGCGGATTTTGATCAAGTCAGTAATTTAAATTGTACGAAGTACAGCGGTGATCAAGTTTAATGACTTTGGGTTTGCTCTAGAAAGCGGGTGAAATATTCATGCATATGAATACCCAGATGGTTAAGCCGTATAAAGACTCACAGTGTCCAGAATCTTAACGCTTGTTATTTGCTTTATTTGATTTTTGGGTGATCAACAAATATAAGGCTTGAGTATGACTGGTTATTACATTTCTGCCATCCTCACCGAGACTTTTGCTAGAGACTAACACCCCTTTCAATTTGGCATTTCTTTATGTTTATATCACATACTTTACTCTACTGGGTTGTTTTAAGACCTACCAATGCACCGATGCAATTAAACACGCAGTCTTTTAAGCTTACTTTTTACTGAACTTGGAGTCAAGATAATCAATGTACTATCATTTTCTCTTTTTGCTTCAAAAACTCAAAATTTTGAGGAGCATAAAACAAAATAAAGAGAAATTTAATCGCCCCAGTTAACTTAAGAGTATAAATAAATGGCTAACCAACAATTCACGAGTGAATCATAGGTCCAAGACATGCAAGCATGCTTCATAAACTTAAATAACCGACATAATTTTCAGCGAGAAAATAATCTAAAATCTTTTTGGTTTTTCGAATTTTTCTGTACAAAATATAAATCACATTCTTTTTGGTTTTTCAAAATTTTAAAATGTTTTTGATTTTTCTAAATTTTAAAGGAAAATCATTAAAGAACAGAAATCACAATATTTTTGAATTTTTCTTTAATTTTTAATGTTTTTGGATTTTATCTATACAAACGAAAACACATTCTTTTTGTATTTTCTAGATTTCTCCTCCTAAAACCTAAAAACATAAAACAAATAAGACTAAATCTATAAAGCAATTAAAAGATAATTATCCTAATTTTAGGATCTCAGCAAGGGTCTTCAATCCATTTAAACCAAGCAAAAAAGTAAAACGTGTTTTATCAAACGCTTTGGTAAATAGATCGGCTTTTTGAAAATCTGTGTGTACTTTCTCAAGATCAATTAATTTCTTTTCATAACAATCCCGTATAAAATGATATCGAATCTCGATATGTTTCGTTTTAGAATGTTGTACGGGATTTTTGGTGATACTAATAGCAGCAGAATTATCAATCAAGATGGGAGTAGTAAGAAACTTCAAACCGTAGTCGCGAAGATGTTGTTGTATCCACAGAACCTGGGAACAACAACTCGAGGCTGCAACATATTCAGCTTCGGCGGTTGAAGTAGAGACCGTTGTCTGCTTCTTACACTGCCAGGAAACAAGCCGGTTTCCTAAGAATTGACATCCTGCAGTCGTTGATTTGAAGTTGATCATGCATCCTCCATAATCTGAGTCTGAGTAGGCGGTAAAATCGAAAGTATTATCTTTGGGGTACCATAACCCGATGTCAGGATTTCCCCGTAGATATTGCAAAATACGCTTGACCGCTGCCAGGTGAGTCACTCGGGGACTAGGTTGGTACCTAGCACACACACAAACAGCAAACATTATGTCGGGTCGAGAAGCAGTTAAATACATTAGAGAACCAATCATAGCACGATAAAGGGTCGGATCAACGGTATCCTCCAGTTCATCCGGCGATAAATTGTGACCCACTGGAAGAGGAGTTGAAGGGATTTTTCCGGCAGTTATCTTGAATCGGCTCAAGACGTCGTTCACATATTTAGTCTGATGAATGAAGATTCCTTTATCAGACTGATGAACCTGCAGCCCTAAAAAGAAATTCATCTCTCCCATCGAGCTCATTTCGAACTTGGTTTGCATGGACTTTTCGAACTCCTTACATAAAGAGTCGTTTGTAGACCCAAAAATAATATCATCAACATAAATCTGGACTAGAAGAAGATCATCACCAACAGTTTTATGAAATAAAGTGCAGTCAACAGTTCCTCGTTTGAATCCATTATCAGTCAGATGGTCGGCGAGCGTGCCATACCAAGCTCTCGGGGCTTGATGTAGACCATACAGGGCCTTGTTTAAACGGTAAACACGGTCTGGATAATCAGGATCTTCAAAACCAGGTGGTTGTTGAACAAACACTTCCTCATGTAGTTCACCATTGAGAAAAGCACTTTTAACATCCATTTGATAAACCTTGATATTCTTGTAAGCAGCATAAGCCAGGAAGATTCGAATCGACTCTAATCTTGCAACTGGAGAATATACCTCAGTATAATCAATACCCTCTTGCTGATGAAAACCTTGCACCACTAGACGTGCTTTATTTCTGATAATCACCCCTCGATCGTCTTTTTTACATTTAAATACCCACTTAGTCGGAATAGCTTTCTTGACTCTAGTAGGCTTGTCTAGTAATTCCCAAACACCCAATCGTGCAAATTGTTGTAATTCATCTTGCATAGCTTCTACCCAAGAAGGATCATCAAGTGCCTTACGAGCTGTCGTTGGCTCAACTTGAGATAGAAAGCAATTGAATTTAGCAATATTCACATTTCCCGAGGAGTGTAAATTAGTGTAAGCACACAATACATTATTGTCGCTTGACGAAGCAACTTGATGACGTGTACGAACACCCACATCAAGTTCTCCAATTATATTGTCCTGTGGATAATATCCATGAATCCGAAGAGTAGAATTTTCAGGAACAACAACATTATCAAATAAATTAGTGTAATGTTCACCCAATTCGGGAGATGAAGCATTATCACTATCAAGATCAATAACTTGAATTTCAGCTTGATCATCATCAGAAGAAGTAGAAACATTATCAATAACACCTGGAGAGACAACTTGAGAGTCTTCAGTTGGAGCATCTGGTTGAACTTCAACTGCATTAGAACTTGAAAATCCTGGAATGTTCAACTGTTCTTCAAAGTATGCTCTAACCAGATCTTCATCGATGTGATCAGTCGAAGGAGTAAAAGAATTAAATAAACTATCGTAGTCAAACATCCAGTCTGGACCTTTCCCTTGAGGAGGAGTTGTGTACTTTTGACAGTCCACATGGTACCATTCTTCAACACAGCCAGATGTAAAATTAAATACTTTTTCTTTGGAGACGCATATCCCAAGAAATATCCTTCGATAGCCTTTTCATCAAATTTACCCGATTCCTTCTTCAACATTGTACACGGACACCCAAATGGTTCCAGGTACTTTAAATTAGGTTTTCTGTTATTTAATATTTCATAGCTTGTCTTCTTGAGTCGTTTTACTGTTAGAACCCGATTAAGTGTATAACAAGCTGTGTTCACTGCTTCATTCCAAAATTGAATAGGAAGCTTTGAATCAGCAAGCATTGTACGTGCAGCTTCAATCAGAGTTCTATTTTTTCTTTCAGCAACACCGTTTTGTTGTGGTACATAAGGTGCACTATATTCTCGGTGAATTCTCTTTTGAATACAAAAGAAATCCAAAATAGTGTTTTTGAATTCAGTACCATTATCACTTCGGATTCTCCTCACCTTTTGTTTGTACAGTGATTCTATCTTAGTAATAAGGTTTTGTACCAAAACATGTGTTTGATCTTTTGAACTCATAAATAACACCCATGAATATCTTGAATAATCATCTGTCACTACCAGACAATACCAGTCTCCAGAAATACTCGCACGATTCACTGGACCAAACAAATCCATATGAAGTCGTTCAAGAGGAGTATTAATGGAATTCAATAACTTAGAAGGATGTGTCTTCTTCTTCTGCTTGCCCTTTTTGCATGCAACACAGTGATCAGATAACTTAAAGTTCTTTAACGAAACACCCTCAACTAAATTATTTTCCATTAAATAATTCACCTTTCTAACATGAATGTGACCCATTCTTCGATGCCATAGAATCGAGTCTTTCTCAGTTGCTTTCGAGACAAAACATGTTTCGATCGATGTTGATATCTTAGAACTCATGTTTAAGACATAAATATCATTTGATCGTGGTGATCGCATGACAACCATGTCCTCGGGAATAATAAAACCCGGTTTCAAGATAAGACACTCTTTGTCAGTAAATATTGTAGTGTACTTTTTATCACAAATCTGCGATACACTCAATAAGTTATGATCAACCTTGTCACAATAATTTACTCTTTCAAATGTAATATGACCATTTGAAACGTCACCCTCTTGTGTGATCATGCCCCCAGAATTCCCAACAAACGCTACATAACCCCCTTGAATATTTCTTACATTGGTTAATAGGTCGAGATTTCCGGTGATATGACGAGAACATCCGCTATCCATGATCCAGTTTTCACCATAAATGGTCTTGGATGGACCCTACACATAAACAAAAGTGATTAGTTCAAAAAGGCAGCCCAGGCCTCAGTCTTGGGCACCTTTTGGTTTTCTCTTTGATCATTAACTTTAACAGATTTCAATTGTTGTTCAGCCACTTGTGAATAAGTTACCGGTTTCTTAGACTTTCGTCTTAAGTATGCTTCCTGAACAATGTTTGATTTCCTGTTTTGACATATAGGTTCAGTTGGAATGAATTTTGGTCTCACTTGACCGTGTGTCTCATTGATATGAAACACCTTCCGAGGATTCACATCAGAGAACAAAATATGAGTATCATCAGCATATGACACAGGTCGTTTCAGAATCTCCTTAACCACTGGAATTGGCTTAGATTTGTCCTTGATAAAAGGATGAAGATTCTGAAAGTTTTGCTGATTACAATTTCTCACAACATGACCTTGTTGACCGCATAAAAAACAAGTTCGCATGTCTACATGATGATGTTTAGAAGTAATTGGAATAAATGATGCCAATGATTGATGATGACTCACATTTTTAGTCATGCTCTTAGCAAATTCATCAGATAATTCAGATTTCTTCTTTAAATAAAAATCTAAATTAGAACTGTTTGAAAAACTTTTTAGTGTATCTGTTCTAGTTGACTTAACAAAGTTAATCTTCTTAGCTTGTTTTAAAAATTGTTTTGCCTTAGTCAATGGATCAGATTGAACTGATGTTTTTGTTTGAGCATACACACGTTCAAGTTCTTGAATTTTTGAAGTTTCATTGACAAAAACACTCTCAATAAGTTCAGGTTTGATAATACTTATTGGAATATCTTGTTCAGTGAACATTGTGTCCATTCCCTTTAACTTAAAAACTCTAGCAGCAGATGGCTTAGAACTAGAAGGATTAATGAAACGCATTAAATCCTCATCAGAAATTTTCGGTTTAACTGACTTCTTTGTCTTCAGAGAGTGAACTATACACTGCTTCCTCAAATTCGTGAGGTTCGCACAGAATATGATTAGAACTGGGAATGTTCTTATTCTTGTGTATAATCTCCGGTTCAAACACATCCTCGATAATGACCTCGTCATTGTGTTCAACAAACACCTTTTTGCTTTGAACATGAGTTTTTTGAGGAACAGATTGGGTTTTAACATCTTTAGATTTAACAGATTCAACATTTTTTGAAATTACAGATTCTTTCAAAATTACCTCTTCTTCCTTTCTAGCAAAAGGATTCATTTTATAGTCGTTGTGAAATGGTGGAGGAATTTCTACAAAATTTATACCCTTTTTAGAGTCCTTTTTTTTTCCAGAAACTTCAATAATTTCATTCAATTAAAATGAAGAATTTCGAAATTTACCCAATTTGTTCTTCAACTCAAGAACCTCATTCTCAAGCTCAGTTATTTTAGAACGATGTTTCAATATTTCCTGAAACTTTTGGTCATTAATGGTCATTTTCACAGATAACTCGGCTTTGAGATCGTGATTACTTGTCGACAATGCTTCAATCTTTTCTCGAGATTTCATTTGAGACTCAAGAGATTGTCGATAAGTGTCCTTAAGAGAAGCAATTTCTCTTATAAGATTATCATTTTGATTTTTCAAAGCTTCTAACTTAGAGTTGTTAGATTCACAGTCAACACATGATGTTTTACCAAATGAAGTAGAAAAAATAGAATTACTAACCTCATTGATCTTAGCCATGCAAGCAAACATTGATTCAGAAGGCTTGTTGCAAGAGTCGTCAGAATCAGATCCAGAATCATTATCTGAAGACATCACACTACCAGTAGCATCTTGACAATCTTCATGTAACCCAAACATAGCTAAATTTGCTTGAACATCATTGCATAGTAGCCGTTGTGACCAATCAGTTCCGTCTGCTAACATTGCTTGTGTTGTAGAAGAAGATGGTTTCTATTCAGCATCACTTCCTCGTGGTGAAGGAGCATTTTGACTTTGACCACGAGGTCCAGTGTATTCTTTTCTTGGTTTATCACATTCCTTCGCGAAATGCCCGAATTCTTGACAATTATAACACTTCACCTTTAATTTGTCAAAATCCAACTTCTTGTTTAACGCTGGAAGATCTTTTCCAGTTCTCTGCATGAATCTTTTAACTTTACGAACGATCATGGCCATATTCCATTTCAAATCCATGATCTCTAGATCATCCGGATCTATCTGATCATAATCCTCATCAGTTAACTCACTTGTGGCAATTTTACTACTCACTAAGTTTTCATATGAAGACATAAATGCCGTCAGAAAAGCAAAGTTTTGCTCAGCTTCCTTCATATTCACACTAGGTGGTGTAGCAAATGGATTGGTACTAGTAGAACTTCCAGAACCACCTGAATTACCAGCAGAGTAGAAACAAACTTTTGGATCATTAAATATAGCATATTCTTTTTCATTTGCGGCATGAGTAAGAAAAGCAGTGATTGGTGAGATTGTTGAACTGAGAGGCATACTTCCACCATAGAAAGCTGGATCTTGATTTTCTTTGGAAGATTTTTGACACTTAAGATCATATTCTCTAGCTTCGATCTTTTGTAGAAATTCAAGTGCTGTCAAATCTTAATTCAGAAAATAATCATTCTCTTTCAAAACCATGAGAAATGTTGAGTAGGAACTTGGAAGCACACTCTTGATAGTGTCAATTTTATCTCTTTCAGAAATTTCCATTTTCATCTTGTCCATTTCAGCAATTAAATGACTAAATCTTGTAGTCATCTCTTCAACTGTTTCTCCTTTCAATAAATTAAAGTTTCGAAATTGAAACTTGAGCATCACTTTCTTACTCTCAGCTGTGTTTCCCATGCTTCTCATACGCAGATGTTGAAACAAAGATGCACATCTCTTGATACTTTCAACTTGATGAAAAATATTCTCTGGTAAAGCCATAGTCAAAGTAGAATATGCTTTTATCTCGATTTCTAAAGCTTTCTTCTCTTCTTGTGAGTATTGAGAGACAGCTTTAGGAGTATACCCAATAGTATCATCACCAATCATTGGTGCAACATAAACCTCATCAAGACAATATGAGCAGTCAGGATGAACCGATCCCAAATGTGCACGAAACCGAGGTTCCCATTTGGCAAAGTCACTGAACTTCATCAATCTTGGACATTTAGAATGTGAACCTATCTCGGTATCAAGTTGCAACATCTGTTGCATCAACATATTTTGAGACGCCAATGCATACATACCAGCCATCTTTGAAAACGAATCAAATAATGAAATATCTTAACGAATCAATGAACAGCAATAGCGAACTGTGAACAGTTGTAGCGAACTGTGAACAGTTGTAGCGAATCAATCCTTAACGAAGTTAAGACTAATCAATAATGGAGTATCTTAACGAATCAAAAGTCAACTTAACGAGTCAACTTAACGAATCACAAATAAGTTTAATGAATCACCCAAATGGCGAAATAGATAACGAATGTGATGAAGGTTTAACGAATCACAAGTCAACTTAACGAATTGACCAAACGAATTGACCAAGTCAACTTAACGAATTGACCAAACTAATTGACCAAGTCAACTTAACGAATTAAATGATAACGAATCACCAAAAATAAACTTAGCGAATCACTAAAGAATTATTAGCGAATCAGCTACAGTGTATTAGCGAATCACACTATAACGAATCAGGTTGTTACAACCGTTTGTAACAAACTCTGACACCTTATGCCACGTAGCAAAGGTTGTTATGACACAAATTCCAAGACAAACACGTGTCACACGAATCGGTTAATCTAGTTTAACGAACTAGATAAAACGAATTGATTAACTCACACGAATCAGTTAGCGATCTGATTAGCGAACGGCAAGAACTGATAGCGAATCAAATTAAATGACATAGCGAATCGCCTGAAACCTTATAACGAATCGCATTCATCTTCAAATCTTCAAACATTCAAAATCAATTTTCCAGATATATGAAGATCGACCCAAATCAAACCCAGAAACTTATCGATTCCAGATTCGTAATACTCACTCAATTCTTAACCAAACTTAACAAGTAATATACCAAAATGCTAGTAATCGCAAAGCGAATTTAGCCGAACACATCTCGTAATCAATTACCCTAATACGCTAATCAATTTCAATCAAAACCAATCCCCTGTTTACGGACTTAAACCGAAAACACAATAAACCTACCAAATCCAATCCTCAATCCAATTCCACTCAATTGAACATTATCAATACTTTAACCATCACAAATTCAATCTAATTCATCCATAATTCAATCAAAACAACAACTAATTAAATCAAATTCAAACACAAACAGAAAACTCAATAATAATAACAATTAGTACACCAAATCAAGCGTAAAGAGCACCGAAAGCTCTGATACCACTTGTTTGATCCCTTACTTGAACAATAACCAACAGTCAATAGCGATTAACACAGATCTCAGATCTGTCAGTTATAATATTATAGATCTATCTCATAATCAATAACACTTGATTCGGTGTTCTACATATGTGTATATATTATCAATAAGTTTAACGTGAAGCTTGAGAGAGAGAAAATACTTTAAACTTTTCTGAATAATATTAATTCTCTCAAAACTTCGACATTTTACAAGTGAACAGTGGTTCACTATATATAGAAGGCGACCTGGTTCGCTAACATCCCCAAGCGAACCAGCTTCCCCTTCGTTAAATAAGTTAACTTAACGAACCTCCCCCTGATTCGTTAACATCCCCTAACGAATCAGGAGGGAATACATTATAATGTCCTAGTTCGCTAACATCCCTAGCGAACCAGACTTAAACTTAACGAATTAGTTGTAGTTCGCTAACATTCCTAGCGAACTAGACTAATCATAACGAACTAGTCTAATATAAACATTAAATATTACATTTAAATATCAAATAAACATTAACGATAAATACAAAGACTCTAGACGCAAAACCGTGCACTAACAATTATGATTGGTGCTAAGTCAGTCATTGGTATATTTCCATCTAAACCTTATAACAAAATTTTCAAAAGTTTCTATGATATTTTATGTTTCAATTAGGGCACAGAATATCGGGAACTATCAGCCTCTAATCTGGATTCACGCTTAATTTGATTTTAACCATGTCACCCCAACTTGACTTAAACCTTAGAATTAGTAAATCTAAATATTTGCATTACACAAATTTTTGTTATTATGTGGAATTAGCTAAGACGATTAAGGTTATTGCTATCTACCTAAACCTACGCATGCCAGTCTACCAGAAAGCCATCTGATATGCTTTGATTAAATCGTTTTTACCATACTTAACTAGAAAATAATCCCCACTGCAAGGCATACCCCGTTATCAAGCAATACCCCTAAGTCCTTTCCCATGGATTGGTATGCACAATTTGTCTGTAAGGCTTGCAGACATTGTGTCCATTGTGGTCTGTTTATTAATGGTAATAAAATGCGAGCAAGGGGACAATGTACGACTAACAACGTGTTTGATCAAGTCAGTAGTGAATTTGTACATTGAAGTACGATGTGATAAAGTTTAATGACTTATATTGGAAGATAAACTGCGAGTTCACTTTTTCAGCACTTTAATATTCACCAAAGTGAATACCCAGTAGATAAACCGCTTAAAGACCCAATGGAATCTGGAACCCGAAGCATCCGATCAATACATGATTTAAGGCCATAAGACCATACGCCATTGGAGTGTTAACCATTAACTAGAAACATATAAATTTATTTTGTATCGTAGGAAGTCTGGCATTCTTACAAGTTAGGCCTACCCAAGCATTTTATGATAACCAACCTCGTATTTTACAAATTATATTTTTTGGTGATCAAACTGACTTAAGGCTTGAGTATGACAGGCTATTAAATTTCTGCCTTCATTACCAAGACTTTACTAGAGATTAACACCCATTTCAATTTGACAATTTTAGGTTTATAACAGATACTCTTCCTTACTTGTTTATTTAAGGCCTACCAATGCACTAATACAATTTAGCACACAGTCTTTTTCGCCTATTTTGTTTTACTAGATTTGAGACATAAATTATCAATGTACTATCATTTTTCTTTTGTGTTTCAAAAACTCATTTTAAGGAGCATTTTTCAATGTTTTTGACTTTTTAACATATTTGAATGTTTTTGGATTTTTATATATTCAAACAAAAATCACAATATTTTTGAATTTTTCTCATATATTCTCGCCCTAAATTTAAAAATACGAGGAACGGAAATAAATAAAAAATTGTACACAAAAACAAAAGTGATTAACCGAGCTTTTGATTGTCATTCAAAGTTTTTAAACCATTTAAACCAAGCAAATATGTAAATCTCATCTTGTCAAAATGCTTTGGTAAAAATATCAGCTTTCTGAAAATCCGTGTGAATATTTTCAAAATTAATTAATTTCTTTTCATAAAAATCACGGAAAAAATGATAACAAATTTCAATATGATTTATTTCAAGTGGTGGACGTGGTTCTTAGTGATACATATTGCAGCAGAGTTATCAATTAATATGGGAGTAGTAAGAAACTTCAAACCGTACTCGGCTTCGGCGGTTGAAGTAGAGTCCATTGTCTGCTTTTTACACTGCCTGGAAATAAAACGGTATCCTAAGAATTGACATCCTGCTATGATAGACTTGATGTTGATCTTGCAACTTCCATAATCAAAATTTGTGTAAGCAGTAAGTTCAAAACTATTATCCTTGGGGTAACCTAACCCGATGTCAGGATTACCCCTTAAATAATGAAAAATACGCTTAATAGCCACCAGATGAGTCACTCGGGGACTCGATTGATACCTAGTACACAAGCAAACAACATATATTATATCACAACAAGATGCAGTTAAGTACATAAACAACCAATCATAGCAGAGGGTCAGATCAACGGTATCCTCCAATTCATCCAGTGATAAATTGTGACCCACGGGAAGAGGAGTCAAGGGGACTTTTCCGGCACTTATCTCGAATCAGCTCAAGACATTATTCACATACTTGGTTTGATGAATGAAAATTCTTGAATCAGACCGGTGAACCTGCAACCCCAAGAAGAAATTCATCTCTCCCATCGAGCTCATCTCGAATTTATTCCGCATAGTCTTCTCAAATTGCGTACATAAGTTGTCGTTTGTGGAGCCAAAAATGATATCATCAACATATTAGGACAAGGAGGAGATCATCTTCCACAATCATGTAAAAGAGAGTACAATCCACAGTCCCTCGCTTGACGTCACTATTAATCAGATGGTCAGCCAACGTGCTATACCAAGCTCTCGGGGCTTAGTGAAGACCATAAAGAGTCTTGTTCAAACGATAAACACGCTCGGGATAGTCAGGATCTTCAAAACTTGGAGGTTTTTTCACATACACCTCTTCATGAAGTTCCTTGTTCGAGAACATACTCTTAACGTCCATTAAATAGACTTTGAAATTCTTGAAAGGTACATAGGCAAACAAGATCCGTATAGCTTCTAGTCGAGCAACCATAGCATACACTTCGGTGTAATCTATGCCTTCATGTTGATTGAACCCTTGGACTACCAATCTTGCCTTATTTTAAACAATAACCGACGGGAGTCATTTTTACACTTAAATACCCATTTTGTAGGGATCGCCTTCTTCACCCAGCCGGTTTATCAAAGAGCTCCCAAGCACCCAGTCGAATAAATTGCTGCAATTCCTCTTGCATTGCTTCTACCCATGAAGGTTCTTAAAGTGCCATAGAGACACTCGTTAGTTCAATTTGGGATAGAAAGCAAGTGTATTTGGTAATAGTCATGATTCCCGAGGTAATACACAAAAAATAACTTATCATCACATATGTTAGTAACTTAACTTCGCGTATGAGCTCCCTCATTTACAACGCCAATAATATTTTCCTAAGGATGATAAGAATGAATTCGAAGAGTCGGGTTCTCAGGAAATTCAACATTGTCTTATATATTTTTGACGTTTTCATTAGTCGATTCAACATTCAAAGATAGCGAAGATTATTCAACTTGTATCTCAGGAGTTTCATGAGATTCAACAAATGGTGCAGATGAAGAATCTTCAAATTCGGCATCATCAGATGAACTAGAGACATCATCTGAAACTTTGGGTAGATCAGGTACAACTGGATCTTCATAAATAGAATATCTTGGATTAGAAAAGATCTAATCTTCCAGATAAGCACGAACCAAATCTTCTTTGTGTACATCAATCGAGGGAGAGGGAATCAAATGGACCATCATAGTCAAACATCCAATTAGGTCCTTTGCCTGCAGGTGGTGTGGTGTACCTTTAACAATTAACATTGTACCATTCCTCAAAATACCCATAAGAGAAATTAAATACACGTTTCTTAGGTGACGCATACCCAAGAAAGTACCCTTCTATCGCCTTCTCTTCAAATTTACTCGCATCTTTCTTCAACATAGTACAAGGACACCTGAATGGTTCAAGAAATTGAAGATTCGGCTTACGGTTAGCAAGAAACTTATTACTTGCTTTCTTTAGCTTCTTCATTATGAGAAATCGATCCAATGTATAACAAGCAGTATTCACAGCCTCATTCTAGAATTGAATGAGAAACTTAGAATTTTCTAACATAGTTCTAGTAGCCTAACCCGATTCTTTCTTTTAGCAACACCGTTCTGTTGTGGCACATATGGGGCACTATATTCGTGTTGAATACCTGTTTGAATATAGAAAAATTCCATCATGTTGTTCTTAAACTCAATGCCGTTGTCACTTCGGATATGTCTTACTTTCAACTTGTAAAGTGATTCGACCTTGGTGATCAAATTTTGCACAACAACGGGAGTCTGATCCTTAATGCTCATAAATAACACACGAAAATTGAGAATAGTCATTGGTAATGACTAAACAATAAAGATATCCAAAAATACTCGCAACACAGTGATTGAGTTGATCATCTTCAATGGATGTGACTTATTCTTTTGTTTCATGCAACATAGTGATCGGTTATCTTAAAATTCTTCAATGAAACACCATCCATTAAATCATTTCCGATCAAATGATTCATCTTTCGAATGTGGATAGGACCCATCCGTCTGTGCCAAAGGATCGTGTCTTTCTCAGTTTCTTTTGAAATAAAACATGGTCGATGAGGATGTCGCTGTTGAAGCCATGTCAAGCACATAAATATCATTCGATCGAGGTGATTGCATGACAACCATGTCTTTGGGAATAACAAACCCGGTTTGAGAATCACACATTCCTTATTTGTGAACAAGGTGGTATACTTTCTATCACAAATCTGTGAAACACTCAACAGATTATGATCCACCTTGTCTCATTAATTAACTTTCTCGAATGTAATTTTACCATTAGTCACTTCTCCCTTTATAGTAATCAAACCACCTTGATTATCAGCAAATGCAACACAACCCCCTTGGATATTCTTCACATGTGGAAGGATATTAATATTTCCTGTTATCTGCCAAGAACATCCACTATCCATAATCCATTTGTCTCATGAAATAGTCTTGGATGAACTCTGTACAGACAAGTAAATGATTAGTTCATTGTGGTGATGAATTGATTCAAGTTTAGACTTATATTCACCCCAAGGAGCACACTTTATCTTTCGAGTTTCATTAACCACAGATAAAATGACACTCTTAGATTTAACAGAAACAGATTCATAAGAGTTAGAAATAACCTCTTCAATTTTGGCTATGCAAGCAAATGTGCCTAGTAGATCAACATTTGAGTCATCTGAATATCACTCTGACTTAGTACTATCCTCATTTAAAGTATCATATTTAGTACCCACATACTCTTCATTCTTACTGATCACAACCACATTTTCTTGCTACACTTTAGTTTATACACTACCCCACAATCTTTGGGACCTGTCTATCCCATCTTGCACAATCATTGCCTTCGACTCACTTGGCTTTGCAGAGTCAATTCCTTTTGGTTTCTCCTTAGACTCAGAGTTGTTATACTTCTGGTTGTGTAAATTTCTATCTTGAGTCCTATGACTAGGAGAGTATTCTTTCCTTGGTTTATCACACTTGTTTGCAAAGTGACCAAACACCTGACAATTATAACACTTAAACTTCAGCTTGTTAAACCTTATCCTCTTGCTCATTGTAGGAAAATCCTTTCTAGTCCTTTCCATAAACTTTTTAATTTTCTGACAATCATTGTCATTTCCACTTCAATTCCATCAACTCAAGATCATCAGGATCAACTTGGTTATAATCCTCATTTTTCTAATCACTTGTAGCAATTATGCTACCCACCAACTATTCATAGGAAGCCATGAACGCTCCCATGAAGGAAAAATGTTTTTCTGCTTCCTTCATGTTTACATTAGGTGGTGATGTGACATGATGAACTGAACTAGCACCAAAACCTAAATAACTTGAGGATACACTGGGTTCAGAAACAACCTCTCGAGGAATCTCTTGATTTGCTTGAGAGTAGAAAACACTAATTAGAGCAAATGAACTTTTGTTTACTCGACTTGTCCCACCATACAATGTTGGATCTTGACTACCCTTAGATGAACCTTGACATTTTACCTCAAAATCCCTCTCTTCCAGCTTCTGTACAAAATCCATAGCAGTAAGCCTTTCATTTTTGAAATTCCCATTTTCAGTGAGAACCATTAGATAAGTTGAGTAGGAAGGTGGAAGTGCATTCTTTAATGTATCATTTTCATCTGGAATCATACTAAATATGTTCGTCTCAGCAGTCAAATGACAAAACCTTATCAACACTTCTCCAACAGTTTCTCCAGGCATGAGATTGAATTTTATGAATTGAAACTTCAACATCGAATTCTTACTTTCTTTTGTATTACCCATGCTTCTTGATTTTAAATATTGATACAATGAAGCACATTGTTTAATACGACTAAATTGATGAAGTATGTGCTCAGGTAATGCAATTGTTAATTCGTCTCAACTTCATATGCCTTCTGTAACATCCTACTTTTGATAATAACAAATAAAAGAATTTTGTCTACTAAATGGTGTGTTATTATCTAATTAGGATTAGTAATGTAAGCTGAGTTGTGGGCTTGGAAATAAAAGATGGAATAAAGGATGGTGATAAGCCTTATGTCCATGGGCTTAGGGGTACTTAAACACCCTTAAACCTCCCTAAAACCCTAATAACATCATTCCACCATTGCCTCCACGCACTCAAAAACACACATAAACACTCCCTCTTCAAGTCCAGATCTAGATCCGAGAAAAAGAGGAATAGATTTCGTGTTCTAGCATCATCGTCAAATAAGAAATACGTCTAGATCCATGTGTTGGTCCAGATCCAAACCAAACCGGAACCCAAAAAAGGTATGTTCTTGGTGTAAAGGCTAGGTTTTAGATGTCACTTTGTCATATGGTTTGATACTAAGGCAAATCAGGTCATATTGTCACACCCCCAACCTACGGCGGAACATGCCGGGGCGAGACATTGATTGTATCATAGCTCAGAAAACACTAAGTGAAATACACGTGTCAATATCTAAATTATTCATTCATATATCAAGTTCAAAAGCACAAATATCGTTTCAAATGAAATACCGTTACAATTAAATATTCAAAACATAAATGATTTAAAACAAAAATAAATTATTCTTCATTCATCAAGCAACCTAAGGTCTCATCTAACTTCCAATACTCGATTCATCCAATAAAGCTACCTGCGCCATGCGTGAAAATATATATTTTGTCAACATAAAGTTGAGCAAGTAAACCACGATTTTGAGTATATATAATAATAAAATGACAATTCCGTGCGATAATTGTAAATCACTACAACTAGTATAACAATAAATAAAAGTTGTCTTTTCACTCGAATCATTTTGATAACGAGTTAATTCGACGGCGTATGATCATACTAATGAGGATGAGGATACCAACCAACATAAAGTAAACACATAGTCACATTCGCACATATCAACTAATCGAGCAATTTCAATTACGCATATAGTGGAATTGTAGTGAAAACAATAATTTAATTGTGAACGCATAACACCCCCAAAATTGTAAAGAGGTAAAAAGGGGATGTGAATTTACTTGCCTTTAATGAGGGATAACGAGTACGAGATAATAAAAGAAAAAGAACTGGGATGGAAAATGATCAAGCTTCCCGAGATTTGCCGACAATTATTCCTAGTTGTTAACGATAAAGAGAGTTAAATATAGCTAACAAAATAATAAGACGGATCTTGGATTTCGATGGGGTTGTGTGTAACATTAAAATATTACTAGATACATTTTCGTTAATTGTTGTTGTCCTTATTATTATCAAAAAAACTTTAATAATAATCATAATTGTGATAATAATAATGATTAATAAATAATAATGGTGGTAATAATAATAATAATAATAATAATAATAATAATAATAATAATAATAATAATAATAATAATAATAATAATAATGAAAATAATATTAATAATAATAACAAATATTAGTTGCAATAATAAAAGTTAACAAAACCGGGTTTTTAGATGACGAGAACACGACTTAGGGTTGTCGGTTCTTATTTAATGATTTCAAAAGGGTTGTTATTACATAAATATCAAAAGAATACAATAAATACAAAAAAAACATATAAAATGGGTCTGTCGGGTTTCGAACCCGCGACCTTACTTTTTGAGACACACACACATAACCAACTGGACTGGACAATCTTTTGGTTCATAAACAGTTTTGAAAATATATAAACACTACTCGATAAGAACATATGAACCCTAAGATTGAATCACGATTTTGGATCCATAATTGCTCGATCCAATAAGGGGCTATTGATCTACGAGAGATTGTGAATCTATCCATACCTTTTAATTGGATTAGAACTGCTAGTAAGATGGTGTAATTGATCGAGCTAGGTTGCGGCCAAAATGGTTTAATTAGGTGACGGGATGTGATTGTAAACGGGATTGAGTTTAGGGGAATTGTTGGCGAAGTGGAGGAGGTGGTTTCTACAAGTTTAATTGAATCATAACGTAGTTAGGGTTTGGTTGGGGTTTAATATGGTAAATCGATCAAATTAAGAACGAATTAACGCGCTCCTACTATAATTGAGTGTCGGTTACGTGTTTATTCGATGGAATATGCTAATTGCCAAAGTTAATTGATCATAAACGATCGGGATTAAGGTTTTTGAATGGTTGTGGGTGTCGTCGGGTCAGGTTGGATCCAAGGGTGGGTTAGGGTAATTTTTGAAAATAATATATTATATTATAAAATAAGAATTCACATAACAAGTCCCTGAAGTTTGTAGATGGGAACGAGAATGGGTTAAAGTTTGAGTTTGGGTGGAAATTGTCAAGTATTGTAAGTTTGAATACTTAAACCATTTAATAATAAAACTAAAACTTTTTAAAAGAAAATATACTCAATAAATTCGTCGGTTTTATTAAATGAGTGACCCGAACCCTTAAACGGGTCGGGTATGATTACAAGGATACTTAAACGAAAACCCGAAATGTTTCAGAATTCGATTCAATTCGCTTCAGAATTCAATTCATTTCATAATTCAATTTGATTCGTTTCATAATTCGATTCGATTTTTTTGAAAACTCGACTCGATTCATTTGAAAACGCATTTTTCTAATGAATTTTTAATGAAGCCTTATTAACCCTAGCCATGGGCTCTGCCCTTGTACCCTGCTAGGGGCTTACGTCCCTACTACTTCACTGCCAGGGGCGCTGCCCCTGGACGCCCATTCGTTGGGGGGGGGGGGGGTTTACTAACTTAGAAATATGATTTTAGTTAGGAGTAGTTAAGTGGTGTTTGTAAATTGTATACAGTTAGTCGTTCCCCAGCTGAGAAGAGGTGTGGCCATAAACCTCAGAAAGGAGTCGGATTCGGGTGAGTTTCTAGCCCCATTTCCTTGTTGTGTTTTCGGGGTTGTGTGCATACTCTATGTGATTAGTTAATACACTTATCTTTAGTGGTAAGTGTATGCTAGATGAGTGTCTTGTGAATGATAAATGAATGAACTATGAATGTACAAAAGGTTAATGTAAATTGATCCATATATATTTACATATATCCAACGTATTTATAATTGTATGTAGGGGTGTTCATCGGATCGGATAACGGATTATTCGGGTTATTCGGTTCGGGTTATTTGGATTTGAAAATTTTTGGGCCCTATCCGAAATCCGATCCGATCCGAATTAGGAATATTTTTATCCGATCCGAATCTATCCGAATTCAATTCGGATCGGATTCGAATAATATCCGAAAAATCCTAAATTATCCGAATAATCCGAAATAAATCTAAAAAATTTTCCTACTTTTTTGTTCGAAACATTTGATAGTTTAGAATCACAATAAACATACAAACCGAAAAATACGAATTACTCTTAACAAAAATTTAAAGTTTAAACTTCAAATAGTAGTCTAAAAAATATTCCTAACCGGAAAATACCACTAAACTCATGTTTTTTATTCGGATTAAACGGATATCCGAATAATCCGAACAATCCAAATTTTTTAAAATTCCATATCCGAATCTGAATTAGTTATTCGGATATTCAGATTGATCCAATCCGAATATCCGAATAAGAATTCGGATCGGTTTATTTGGATTTCAGTTTCGGTTCGCATTTCGGATTTCTTGAACACCCCTATTTGTATGGTAAAGCATGTATCCAAGGTAGATGTATGTTTGTATGGTTATTCAAAAAGAAGGGACCAAACCCTAATAATATCCGAGAAAGTAGGGAGAAATGCTCTATAAAATATATAGATAGTATGTATGGAATATGAAAGAATAAAAGTATAAGATATGAAAGTGTGAAAGTTTGAAAGTATAAAAGTATGAACGTATGCACGCATGTAAGTACGGAAGAATGATAAGAAGTTTAAGTAAGTAATATGTGTCCTTGGATACGTATGCTTAAGAATGTGAATGTAATGTATGTTGCCTAAATAAACTAGAACTCACTAAGCGTGGCTGAGTTTTAGTATGCACGCAGGTAAATAGGCTATGGTGGCTAGCTTGTAGGAGACACATGGCACTGGACTGAAGAGACTGGCATCTTGAGGAGAATGTTATGATGTTTAATATTATGTTTTAAGACAACTGTTGGATTGTTATGATTAGATTTGAATGATTGTGTAATATATGGTTGAAGTTTAATGTTTCAGCGAGAATTTTAATTCACTATGATATTTAGAACTGTGTTTATGAGTAAATCCAACACCAATGTAGGTCACCGGACTCAAGGCCTTACACCTTCCTTTCCTCATTTATCATATGGGTAAATAATTTGGCTACCCGACCATTAGCAGGAGTATCAATAAACAATGGTTCATAAGAATTCTCCAAAATTTTCATACATTCGAGATGAACTGCTCCCAAATGACTTCTAAACCTTAAATCCCATTTAGGAAAATAACATAGATTATTGAGCCTTAGGCATTTTGTATGAGACCCAACCTTAGAATCATTGTTTAACAACTGATGCATAAGAGCAATTTGAGATACCAAAGCATAGTAATTTGTCTTGGTGACAAGCTCAAGGGTTTAAACTGTTAGTTTGAAATTTTAAAGGCTGAAACATGACAAGTTTTAAACTATTGTAACGAATGAGGAATTATGGCCTAATGATTGAACCAAAATAAAATGACACGAATGAGATTAAACGAATGACACTATTCACAAGAATGAGCAGTGACGAATGTAATAAGATGAATAATACTGAAACAGTAATGAATGGACTTGTGTAGTGAATGAGGAATGACGAATGAAAAGGTAATGAATGTAAGCGACTTATAATGAATGGGGAATGGGTTGTTAAATCAGTTATAACAACTTGATAACCGCTTAACTAATGGATTCAAAAATAGTAACTAATGAACTCATAATTTCCCAAGAAATTAACGAATGAATTCATCATTGTTTCCAGTTTTCCAGATCCAAACCAATTCAGACCAATCCAAACCTCAACAAACTAATCCAAGTCACACAAAATCTGTGGCATTCGTGACAAAACGAGGTATACCTTATTCACTACGTAGCGAGTAAACGATAAATCGGTTAATTCGTAGCGATTAAACGAGTAACCGACTGATACTGACTAAGACCTGTATATATATATACTGAGGGGTCATAGATGAGTTATATATATGTCATAGAAGCTAACATATTGATATTTAGGCCTCAGTACGTTTAAAACCATTTATGCGAAAAAGGTTTCGTTTATCGATACGCTATGAGTTTAAACGCAATCGTTAACATCAAAACGAGCATTGTAGCATCCTTCAAGCCGAAAAAGATTTATAAAACACTTATATGATGTGTTCTAAGCAATCCGTGAAAATATTTTGGGTTTTTACAACCTTTTAATATGTTTTTATTATTTTACAAAAAGAAGTCGAAAAACGTTTGTTTTCGCGCTGTTTGTCGCACTCGAATTATTTTTTGTGCGAAAAACCGATCCCGAACTAAACAGGGAACCGAGATCGAACTTTGGTCATGCAAAACGAGGAAATTGGGGCCAAAAGAGGGGGGGCATAGGCCCCCCCTAAACTTGCGGCCGTCACTTTGGACTTCCACACCCCCTAGTATATCTTGTTGAGTCTTGAACTTTCCTAAGTCATTTCACACTAAAATATCACACAAGTTTCTGGCCAGACATTGTTCATCATATTTCTTCAAGAAATCATAGGTAAAACATAATTTTCATGAGCTTTTAATCTTGCTTTGATCAACTTATAATCATATAAACATGTCTTGATTAGTAATAATCATGTTTAATCATCCAAACCATTTAAAAATCACCTAAAAGCATGTTTTGATTTTAAAAATGTTTACAAATCAGAACCATATGGAACTTTTACCAAAAACACGGATTAGAATGTTAATATAACGTTTTTACGGTTCAAAAGTTCGGTTTGAAACCAAAACCGAAACCCTAATTAACAAAGCTATTCAATGGATGATTTATGCTTGGTTTTATGTTATATGATATGTAGATACACTGATTTGTGACCCAAGACCAGGAGAGTCGTTAAAACCATCAAAATCTACCGAAAACCGACAAGATATTACCGGTTAACTTGTTTGGGGGCTGTTTGTGCTTCGATTGTGAGGTGTTTTTTTTAGGTTATGAACCTCTACAGGGACAATAGGATCACATAAGTGAGTCCCTGTTCAAATTTGGTAATTTTTCGATAAATGGAGAATATTTGGCGAATTTATTACTGTTTATTAGAGTTTATTTGGGAAAAATAATTAAACTTCAAAAAAAATTATGAAATTTGGTTTGGAACTCATAAATGTATTATTAAGATCACTGGAAAAATTTGGGGAAATTTGGAGATATCTATGTAATTTTTGTGCAATTGTGTTTTAATCGAGTTTTAACAGCTGAAAAACACGCAAAAAGGCATTTTTTCCAAAGAGTTAGATTCTGGAGATTTTTCAGGAGCTATGGTATTGTATTTTGACCACTTAGAAAAATTATCAGATTTTTGGGATGTCGTTTGGTATAAACGGGCTATTTATTACTTAATTATAACACATTAAATGAATTTTTATAAATAGATAATTAATCATAAAATTTCTGAAAATATTTTTATAAAATTCTCCATATTTTAATTTATTTTTACAAAAATTTCCATAATTTTATATAAGTGCACAATTAGTTATAATTAATTAAAGATTTAAATTATATATGTTTTAACAAAACCGGCAGTTTTGTGTTTAACGAACTGACTGGTATGTCAAAACATCAAAAGTGGTCAAATATCGTATTTTTGGATGAATTTGATAAAACAAACTCTTTACGAGAATTCGGGACAATTCGGATGGATTGTACGCGTTTTGTATAATCAAACCCGTATGAAAACGGAAACGAACCCTGCGATCAATATGTTTACTTAAGTTTACGTGGTCTTACCTATTCCGGAAACGTGTAAATGATCAACTTGGCTAGGCTCGAAAAACGGTGAAACTGAGCCAAATCTAGTTTAGAACATTTCATAGTGTACAACGTCACAATCTAAGACTATGGTCATGTTCTGGGCCTAACTGCTATAACCAGACTAGTTATACAACCCAATTAGTTTAAACACTGTACTAGTATTAACAATACGATACTGGTTATAGGATTTAAGCTATAATCGAGGCACACTACTTACTGACACGAATTACCATCTTGAACTACGATAAGGTGAGTTTCATGACCCCAGTTTCTAAACTGTTTTAGACTTTTGGGGTGGAAAGCATGTTTACATATACTTATATACTTGAAAACGTGTGATAATGTGAATTATCTAAGTACTAACACTTGAAAGTCCCCACAAACACAAGTGATTAACTTCGTGCGGTGACGTGTGGATAGCACTATCGGTGTGACAGGGCCGGAGGGGTATGCGAGAATATGTTAACCCGGTTGCACATTGTCATTTAAACTTATTACATTCTGCTATGTGATGTTAGACATAGTACGTACTTGGAGCAAAGTGGCTATTAAATGCCATGTGTTTTAGCTCGTTTCGGTTTCACTTGTGGTTTAGTGTAAAAAAATCATACACCTACATGCATACATACATACGTATTGTAAACTTTACGAACTCGTATACTGATTTCGTTCGTACTCGTGAAACTTGAAACTCACCAACGAGACGTAGTTGACCCGTTTTAACATGCTTTTCAGGTGAGCCCAAGTTGGAATAATTTGCTTATGTGCTCGGTGCTAGAAGGGAAGTGAATCGTTGTGAATAGATACAAGTACATACTAACGAATAAGAAACCGAGAACTGGTTATGTGTTTTTCCCTTAGTTTGTAAACTTAGTACCAACCAATGTAATATGATGTAAATTAGTTTGTTGAAGTTCTTTATAAACAATGTGGTTGATACCAGAATTATCTATTACATTCACGTATTACGCTTCCGCAACTACCTAGCCGGGGTGTGACAAAATCACTTCACAATTCACTCCAAACCAATCTGTAAACACAATTCCACAATCAACACACCTCAAACCAGTCCAAATCCACCTCAATTTTGACTAAGAAAGGCAAAAACATACGTTTAAATATGAACTTCCCACTAAATCTGAAACTGTCTCTAAACACCAATCAATACAACTAAACCAGTCCAGATGATCAACTACCAATACAAACAATCCTAACATCAAATCATGATCAATTATCATCCTTAGGAGCTTCAGTTGGTTAATTCTTATGTCCGTATAGTCCGAATCAATTTCGTACAAATCCGATACAACTGGATCACAAAACCTAGATCAGTTGAGTCTAAATCAAGTCCTAAAGATAATCAATAAGACTTATGGCTTTGATACCACTTGAGAATCAATGGTTGATTCGTAGTAATCGATCTAGTCTTTTATATGATAACTTTATAGGACGATTACGTTAACTGTGTGTATTATGTGTGTTGAGAGAGAATTTTGGCAAAGTAGCGGGACAAATTGTATAAAATAAGAACTGGTTATATATAGGAGATGGGTTATTCGTGCCTCATTTGTTAGACATACCTAACTAATGAGCCTCCCATTCTCCTCGTATAAGTTAAGTCATTCATTAAACAATCCTTAACTAATAACACTAATAATTTACCCTCCATTCATTAATATTCATAATGAATGAAGCACAAAAGACACGGACTCATTCATTATCATAACACTAACGAATGAGTCATTACATAAATTACCAAAATACCCCCTATACATTAATTTATTCACCAAAATACTTTAATCAAAGACCGAAACGGCAAAACGATGCATCAACAAAATACTCAACTTAAAAGTAGACGAGTGAAAAATAACTTGAAATTAAAGTTAAACGACCATAGAAACCGAAGTCAACCAAAATATCCTAAATACATTTAGAATATAATTCTAACATTAACATAATGATAAATGGCACAAAAGTAAATTAGAACTTGAGATTCTAACATAAAACAAAGAACAAGTAAGTTTAAATGAGTGTTCGGTTCGTGTTTGGTTCGAATGTCGATATGAGATAGAATTCGGGTCTAACGTGACTAAAACAGAATACTAAAGATAAAATATTGAAAAAATCAAAAGCTAATTCGGGTCAATTAATAGTGCAACTGGAAAGCACCAAATTCGTTCTTAAAATAAAACCTAAATGAGTTTTGATTCAATTGAACTTGGTATTTCCTCCACGTCACACCCTGACTTAGGGCCTAGAAGTGTGAAAAATTGTTCATATATGTTTTGTAAATATATCAGAATTACGAGTTTGTTTTAGCGGAAGACTTTAAAATAATATATTCTTTTTATAAAAGGTTGGGTTTTGAAATACCCATTTGGTATTTACAAATCCTATATGAGAAAATATAATTTACAATATTTATGACTTTCAGACATCTGATCCATCAGAAACATCTAATGACTAAAACTCCAATCTTCTATCTTGTGTTGCTAGTCTGGTCCAACCTGTCTAATTTTCTATAAAATGGGTTGGAAAAATACATTAGAGATATGATGGTGAATCGTTTTCTCTAAAATATTTTCTGAAATATTGTTACAACACAATTATAGTTTTTTGTACAGCTTAGCAGGGCTTCTGCTTTGTCCCTGGGGCGTACCACTAATACACACACACAAGCCAACATTATCTTCGGGATCTGCGCCCATCTAGAGATATGGTTTGAGACTGACGCATAGCATGCAAGCTACTTGTCATTATGTTTGGATCTAGACACATGTGTACTTAGTATGCGTGTTTTTATTTTCTATCTTATGTTATAATATTTTATTAAATGTTTGTTCATACCTTTTAAAGATAAGCAGTATATTTGTCTTTTCAGCTTTAAGACAAATAGCATATATATCTCTTCAGAGTAAAATAAAATAGTTCAGACTCTTTAAAATATATGGTGTCTTTCTCTTTTTAGCTTAAGACAAATAACCGGTCTTTATCGTCACAGTAAAATTGATTTATTAAACAATTAAACCTTGTCACCTTTCGGCTTGTTGGTGAATCTGTTTAAGGTTTTCATGTGTAAATATGTTTTAACTCTTCTTAAACAAAAAATGATTTTTTCCATAGGAGCATGCCTGTTTAAATAAGTTTAACGCATTCAAGTTATAAAAAGATTAAATGTATTTACGTTTAGTTAGAGTTGTATGTAACCCCATACGTAAAAAGATTGGGTCAGTGAATTGGTTGGGTTAACCTTTGAGTTTTCGGATACTTATCCTATCATAAATAGGTTTATAAAGTACCTGGATTTTGTGCTTTGATCTAGCTATAGACCATACTAGCCTAGTTTTACCGTTTCAAACTTCATTTGTAAATACTGGTTCGGTTTTAGGTTCAAAACTTAATTTCAAATAAAATAACGAATTTTAAAATAAGACGGTCTGTATCAAGATGAGACAGTTCGTATATGTGTGAAACCTGTCACAAACGAAATCTTGACCTGTATCAGAGTTTAGGATGAGACGGGCCGTCACATGATTAGACGGTGTGTCTAAACCTTCTGTTTGGCCCGTTAAGGCTAAAAATGATTCTGACATCATTTTGACGTCCGTTTATATGTTCTAGGACCCTATACATGCTTAGAATACTTGACATAACTTCTGTAATTTATCATGTTCGAGGTTTGATCAACAATAGCTTGGATACTTGATTAAATATGATAAACGAACTTAAACGAGGGTTAAAATATGCCTACCTTACTTCCAAGCTTATACACAATCTAAGAAATGACTTTTTATAACCTCTACTGCGTCACACCACCCTTGTTAGGTTTTGTACTTGCTTAAGAACTTGAAACATTCACTTATTATCACTTAAAACGTAATAAGAATGATTTGTGATGTTGTGTAAGCTAATGTATAACCTGGGCATGCTTTTATAGCCCCTGGAGCGTTTGATGAGTCATAACATCGATTTTGACATGTTAGGGTCGAGTTTAACACGATTTTGCTGACTAATCTGATGAGACGAACCGTCTAATAATGAGATGATTCGTATAATAGGGGCATCGCAAAATTGTAGGCGAATGAGACACCCCGTCTCAAAACAAACTTAATACCTAACTTATGGATGAGATGGACCATATTATAATAATGAGAAGGTTCGTCTCATCTGAAATTCAAAAAACTACAGATAAGACCTCGAACTTAAGTTTGTTAGAATGACAATTTAGTCCCTAGACTTTTAAAATATCAAAACGAAGGTTCCAATGTGATTTTTACGCACTTTTATGCGTTCTCTTTATTCAGGATAGTATTCCTTAACTCCTTTAACTATTAAAGGTTGTCAAATTCCGAACGAAATTTCCCGGGTGTTATACTATGTCTGTGAATGTGGGCTTCCGTTTCAATGATGATAATAACATAAACAAACTCAAAATTTACCTGGAAAATAGTTAAAAGATAAAGAACACCGAAACGGTTAACTTTAGAAGTCAAAGTATGAAGAACAAGGGAATTATAGTACCAAACTGTAATTGCAAGTAAAATTGAGTAGGAGTGACCATTGCTCAAAAGGTTAACTTTTATAGCCTAAGTTGGACTTTCTGAACATGAAATCATTTTAATTGCAATTTAGGATTCCAAACACGTTATGGAATAAAATAACAAAAATCACGAAATAGAGGCTAGGCTTAGGGAACAAGTAAGTGTTTTGGCATAGAAAACTTGTCTACATACATGACTTGAATACTAATATAGAATCAAACTTGTTTGGGAAAGATTTGATTGTAAAATCATAATGTAAGTCACATTGAAGTCGGCAGAAACATCGGTCGCGTATCGCGAAGGCCTTGAGGTGGTTTGGCCGCATTCAAATCAAAACCTAGCAACCCTAGAACGCGTAGCGTATTGTGACAGATCAAGACTTAGGCCATCTCATAGCGTAGCGGGCTAGCTTTCATCAAAACTTTAGTCCCTGAACTTTGTTTAATGCTAAAATGACATAAATAAGCGAGTTAGAGGATTGCTTAACAAGTATAAACAATATAATAATATAAAATGAATCAAATACCAACAAGTACTGTAAATGCACGTTTCTATTAATGATCAAGGATTCAAATTACAAGCTTGGGACGGGTAAACATATGCAAATTCAAAATTTGACAAGTGTCACACAAGTCAAGCCATTTCGCTCATTTAAAGCTAACCTTTGTTTTATTGTCTCTAGTTCGCTTTAAGATATAAGCAACACTTTGTTTATTCCTTTCATACTTGTATATGCTTTACTTGCTATATGATTATTTGTTTTATTTATGGTTGTTGAGATAATGGATACACAAAAACAAACTCAAACACTATACTAGGGTGACACTTGAGACGCACATGCGCTTTCTATTAGTTTTACTTTGTGTCAAATAGAACAAATGTTTTCATTTATATTTCGCATTACTTTATGTTTGGTTTTATACATTGTGATACAAAAAGTCGTAACCTTTTTACGTATTACGTATATATAAACCGTATGAATGCTCACCCACCTTATGTTAAGAGATATTTGTGGAAACGTCATACGAGCAAAGATCTAGTCGCAGTTGGATACATCAATGATATACGAGACGATAAATAACGATGATCGAGCCGAATGATTATTTTATTGATAACATTAAGGATTCATACATTAATACATACATATGGTTAAGCTCAATTCTAGAGAGAATCCGGAAGCATAACGTTACTTGTGGAATAAATAGCACAGATCTCTATGCACCTTCTCTAACTTAGTCTATTTATAGGCCATCCTCATTCGCTAGGCCTCTCCACTAGCGAATGACCTCTCATTCTCTAACACCCTTAGCGAATGAGCATTACTTTAACGAATGATCATTCATTCGCTAAATCCAATAGCGAATGAGCTCTCCAACTTAGCGAATGAGCCACGTACGCTACATCCTTAGCGTATGTCTCCTAGGCTAACGAATGATCTTAGTCAATAATGAATGGACCTTATTCGCTATACAATCCATAGATAATGGACCGTATTACATTGTACTCTAATGCACTAACAATATTATTTTATACATGCTCCAAGTTAAGGATACTCAGAATTTGAAGATTGCCTAGTGGTCTTTTAGGATTATTTAAAAAACCTATTTTAAGATGATATATTTTATTTGGATTATTGTTTGATTTGAGACATGTTATAAATGTTTTAATGAATATGAATTTAAATAAATTGTTTCCTTAATTATTGTTGCATGCTATGAGCAATCAACGTCTCGCCCCGACATATTCCGTTGTTAGTGGGGTGTGACAGTTGTGTAAAGTAGAACACAAAACAAAAAAAGAAAATATTTTTAATTGAAAAACTAGCGATATGAGAAAATGATAACTGGAATTAAGAATTAGACTCTACAATATATGCAATCTGTTGGCCCACACTATATTTAACCCCTTTGTCACCTGATATATTTTAAAATATATTTTAAAATAGACTTCACTTGTTATTCATAAATGCACTTTTCCGTATTTAATGTAAAGGTAATAATGATATTACGGCTTAGGAACATTTACATTCAGTTGATATCTTTATATTAATTATTGGAATATTTAATATAAAGATATCGAATGAATATACATGTCCCTAGGTCGTATATATATCAGGTGACGTCAAATAGGTTGGTTTGGGGCATACAAATTTCATGCAATGGCGACTCTAATGCCTTATTTATATTTCAAGGTCGCCGTTTTCGTCTTTAGTTCGCTACTTAACCTCAACATTGATAGATCAGTTATTTGTTCTTATCAAGGATACATATTCGTACTCTATTGGAGATTTGTTTTCAGAATTGTCTGTTTTTAACATGTTTGGGTCATTTTTGTTTAGTTATTAATTTACCTTTTTACTTCCTTTTTCATAAATAATGATAACCTGAAGATACTGCAATTCCATCAATAATAATATTTGGGAAGCAAATGAGAAAATGATGTTGGCGAGGTTCAATCTGATGACATAATTACCAAGTTGTAAACAACGATCTCTGATTGAGCCGCGCCAATATCATTTTCCACACACTCGCTTTTCACTATATATATATATATATATATATATACTAGCAGGTGAGCCCGCACGTTGCGGCGGGGACAATGGAAAATTGACCGTAGCAATTCAATTTGTTATGGTACCGACACTTGGTAGTAAAATTTATATTGTGTATAGTTTACAACACAAAAGAGAAACACTTTTGTAAGACTATATACATCATTATCGTTACAGAGTGCCTTTCCATATGCATTTATGTTTGAGATTTCAAAGTAAACTTAAATTCATCATCATCTAATTGTCTGTTCCTGCTTATAAGCGTAAGCTAATTAATGAAGTAATCCCAATAACACCATTATAAAAAGTTGACACTTGCATCTACAACTTACAAAGGAGTGATATTTCCTTTTGGTGAAGCCAAAAATTGGAAAATTTAGGGGTTAAACTGAACTTACTATTACCAACAAACACAATTTATGAGAAAAACAAAAGAAAGTTTATACAATTAACGTCTTTGTTCAGTAACATGCAGCATCACTTTTTTCTTTCCTTAAAAGATCTATGGCACACTGATCAACTTATATCTACATTGCAGCTCATCACACGCAGGGGCATCAACGGCCCACTCCCCAGCTAAGGAAATACACATCCGGCTCACAAAGAAGCAAGGAGATAAATGAGAGGTGTGCCACACGACGCATCTATCAGATTTGGCAAGTACCCAAGTTTTGTTCCAACAGATGACAACATATGAGTTGTTGGCTCAACAACATTCATTTATTTGAATATGATAAATTGTATACGCACTTTGGTGGCCATTTTCTGCCAAATCTGATACATAGTCAACTTTGACTTTTCAAGTTCAGATTTGACTTCGGGGATACATTGACTTTTTTTGGTCAATATTATCTTACTTGAAAATGGCATATAATGGTTATCTTTCATTTATTAATTAGATCAAATCTTACATACATATTACCTGATCATGTTAAATGGTTTAACCAGTTCACATTTTGTTTTCAAAACTACAACAGAAATTACAATTCAAAAAATTTTTGCAGCGAACACGAGCTAGAAATAACATTCTGGGAAGAAATAAAGAATGCAGTCACAGACCAAAATGCAGTTGGCCAGATACTTGCAGTCTTATCAACAATAGTCACCTACTACAATATGCATCAACTAAATTGCAACAAAGGTCACGGAAATCATTTCATACACAACTAACACTAAACTTTGTACAGGTGACGTGCAACTCGAATCAACATCAGCAACTATGTACATTAAGTTTTGAGGAGACTCATTGACCCTTATGCTGTCACTATCACCTATGTGCAATACAAAATATGATTTTAATAAAACTATTAGCAAAAAGCATTGCATGAACAAAATCACAAAACAACAAACATGTGCTTAATGCACTAATAATGATAAAACAAACAAATGTGAAACATATTATTAATTAAAAAACAAATTTCATACCTAAAAGCAATGTTGTAAGTTGTAAATGGATGTGAGTTAATTATTAATAATAGGTCTTCAGATTATAGTTTTGGAGTTTGTTCTATTGTGACTTATTATTTTATGGTTTGGTAATAAGAACAGGAAAGCAAACATTTCTTGAGTTTATACATATTAAATATTATACCTTGATTCAAAGTCATTCATGTTATATTCGATTGCTAATCATGTTCATAAGAACGGAACTGAAATTATGCTTCAATATTCCAACTTTGCCCCTGCAGCCTGCACAAACGCACATCAAATTGAACACGTATTCAACCCGTAGTGACTCGCAATTAATTCCGGAACTAAACTATTACCCGTATCAAATTTGCCGAAACTACCCTTGAAATCATAAGCTGCACTTTGACTCAATAAACGAATCTGTGGAGAACTCAAAATTCGAAGTAGATTTGATTAAAAAATTAATTGTTTTGTACCCACGAACATTGTCAACGAACAAATAATATCAGACACAAAGTTCAACGTAAATCAAGTTATTGTTAAAGACGAATATAAAATCGAACACGAATTCACAAACAAACCTTTACTTTGCCCGCTACGAAGAATTGAGGTTGTTGGACCGTAACCAAACACCGGGTTATCCAAATCTGTCATGTCTGTAGTCGCAGTTGCGATTCTCAAAAGACGGTAATGCCATCCAGGTTGCCAAAAAAAAACATTAACTATAACATTTGGCAAAAGAAGAAAAAGACCAATCCTACTGTAATCATAATAACAGTCAAGCAAAAATTACATCTCAAAATTGCATAGAAACAGCAATCCAAACGCCGTCTAATTATTATGTGAATTAAATATGCTCTATACAAACTACAGATTATAACAGCCAAAAAATTGAAAAAAAAGCTTAAGTGCCACGAAACAAATCGAGACACTAAATCATCGAAATGGTTACACCTTAGGGCTGAAGCAGAGTAACAAAAGTATGTGTCCGAAACTGAGTGGTTTATTTCATGAATAGTGCTTTACCTGAGACAACTAAAACTTACTTTTTAATATATACATATAATGTACCAATTCATAAATCCTCTTTGACCAGAACCTTATGAACCAAACCCAAACCCAAACCCAAACCCGCCCGACCTGACTTATTACTAACTGAAAATGCACAAGAAACTGTTGGCTCATGCCATTGGTAACTGAAAATGATAAAAGCAAACCATAAAAACAACTGCAAGTTTTTTTTAATAGATTTGGTTCTAGATTTAGTATAATATTAAATATTAAATGTACCATTATTTAAAAACGATAAAAGCAAACCATAAAAGCAACAGTTTCGATAGAAAAAGAATACATGATACTCATTAACCCTAAATTAGTAAAAAAAAACTTTTATCGCTTTTAAATCAGATGCAAAACTGTTTACAAAGACTTATTTGTAGCTTCAGCACACCATAAAAAACTCCCCAAACTTTTCAATGTGTCCCCAACCGAACGAAAAAACTCACTGAATCACCATCTAAGGATGTAACCTAATCATCCAGCTACCCGTTTCCTTATTTTATGTTTATTTAAATTTGTTCGTTTCAGCTACCTGTTTCCTTACTTTTTTGTTTATTTAAATTTTTAAGGCGATAACCATCATCCACAATCTGTACCTTAAAACAAATTCAGAAAAGTGCATGCAAAGTTGCAAATCAACTAAAAAAATGTATTGACCGGTAAAAAAGGGTACATGGTCTCCCAATGTATCACCTTTAACGACTGTCATGTATGCTAATCATTTCATAAGATGTCAATAACGCATCAAAACTTATTCTTACTTGCAATTTCACCAATATCTTTATTTTCTTGTATTTTTATGAAACCGAAGAAAATAAAATTGATACTCTCTTATGACCGAAGAAAATAAAACTATACCTGAACCTTTAGCAGAACAAGCTCCAGTAATCTCTACCTCAACCAAATCAAATAAGTCCGAATCACAAACCGGTCATAATGAAACTCTCATCCCTAAACAGTGACCTGGACCTGCCATAAATGCTTTGAAAACCATCAAAATCATCTGCCCCGTTACCGTTGCAGTGTTAGTTATGTTAGGATATAGATAACCAAGTACTTTGATGTGAGGGAGAGCATCGGCTCTGAAGTTGACACACATCTTGATCATTGGTTCCTATACAACATATACTATCCCAATTTCTTCACATTTATAAAACAAACATCACATAACAGGAAATATAGATATAGATATACTGTTTGGTACTTGTGTGAAGGGTTTTCAAATACCTTCAAATCTTCTACCATGATTCTATGTGTTTTCAACAGTATGTTTTATTTCTACATGTATTGCCTTTTAATTTACGTGGGCTTCAGATCGAAGGAATGTAATGAGATCATATCGGTGTTGTTTGTTCAAGGAATTTGTGGAGGATTACACAAATTAACACGCAAAATAATAGATAAAGGTAAATGTAAAATTAGGAATATATGTTAGTTTATGTCCTAGTTAACAATGTTGTTAATGTTTCAAGTGTCTTTTCAAATCACAATTGGATTTGATCCTTGAAATGAATTAAACCCATTGTTTTTCCAAGAGAAAATCACAAGAACCGACAAGTTGACGTATAGAATTAACAAGTAATCAATGAAAGAGAAAGACCATTTTGCGCATATAGATTTGCTCATTATGTGAACACAAATTATGAGAAGAAAATCAACAAGAATAGTAAGAAAAAGAGTTATTCATGGTGCTGCACCTCTATTATTGAACTGTTCATCATCTTAAATATATGGAAAATAAGAAAATAAATTGTGGAGACACACTTAGTCCAAACCATCATTTGATAATTAATGTTACTTATTAATGAATGATAAATTTCAGTAAGTCTAGTTTATGCGTTTAAAATATCATACTGGCAATGTTTAGTGGTCTAAGTTAAATTGTAAATTATAGTATCATGTTATTGACTTACTGTCACGCTACAAGTTATAAGTCTTTCTCAAGGATAAAGTAAAAGCATCGGCTAGGTGTCACACTCATATATTGCTCCTAGCTGATGAAAACCGTGAGTTGCAGTGGCCCGCCGT
Organism: Bidens hawaiensis; assembly: GCF_021521415.1. Taxonomy (NCBI): domain Eukaryota; kingdom Viridiplantae; phylum Streptophyta; class Magnoliopsida; order Asterales; family Asteraceae; genus Bidens; species Bidens hawaiensis. The sequence continues at coordinate 206,070 of NW_027495573.1, read as the reverse complement.
CATGAATTCAATTGGTATTGATTTACAGTATCGAAACTAAACAAAAAAAATTAAATTTAGCAACAAAACTTGCATCGAAGAAAAAAAACTGGGTGGTGGCGGTGAACCGACATGAACTCAGTCAGTATCGAAGGTGATGACATAAAACAAACTGCGACCGACTTGAAAAATAATAACCAATGCATTGAGGCCACGAAACAACACGAATTTGGCCGTTGTACTAATAATAACTAAAAAACATAAAACAACACTAAATTATTTAAAAGAAAAAAAGGATGGACCAGTGAGATGCCATCCAACAACATTTAAACTATACTAGTGATTTTCCCTTCGTGTTGCGTGGCGAACTCGGTCAATGTAAATCGAGCGTTGCAAACAACGAGCTTATGCGAATTCGGTGCTAACTACTTATATCCATTATATTACCGACACTAAAATTGAAATATAAATTCGTCAAAATTAACATATTTAAAATATTAAACCAACAAAAACGGTTGCCCACTTGTATAGCTTATTAAAAAAACTATCATATTTAATACAACGTTTTTTTCCGTCAAAACCCGGGCGTTTATAAAACCCAGGCGTTGCGGCAGCGAGCCGAAACATATGCGGTCGATATCGGTTACATTAGTTACAATACCTAAATTAGAAATAAAAAACAAATTCGTTAAGTTGACATATAAAAACACAATTAACATATATAAGAAATTAAAAAATTTAAAACGAAGTTTATTCGGTTGGCAAAACCCCAAATTTGATAGAATCGAGCGTCATCTGTAAAATCCGAAGCCGGCACAAATTCAGTCAGTATCAATTAAGTTGGTCTTGGTATAAACGAAATTTTAAAGAGAATAAAAACAAAAAATAATACAATTTTGCAGAAAAAAGACAAATAAATAAAGGAAAAAAAATAAAAAAAAATAATGTAGTGGCACCGGCATCTCTTTTTTAGGATTTAGTAGTAACTATGTGACTTTCCCGGCGCGTTGCGCCTGGCTGGTGGTGTTTGGTTGTTTTTACGCTCCTTGCGGCAACAAGCCAACGTGAATTCAATCGTTATCGGGTTACGTAACCCGAACTAAACAAAAAAAATTAATTCGTCAACACCTAGATACATCAAAATAAACATATATAAATGTTGGTGCATGATGTCAGTAGTTCAGTATCGAGTGTCTGTAATAGTGTTAGTTTGGTTTGTATTGATGTTTAAGCGAACTTGTCTCACAAGTTCGCCTGTTATAAGCGAACTTGTGGACAAGCGAAGTTATCAACAACTTCTCCTAGTCTGTTAGGCGAAGTTGTCGATAACCATATAAGCTAGGTTACGGCTTCTTTTGTATGTAACGATTCCAGTACGTGTAATTGGTGATTGAATATCACGTGTTATTAGTTGCAATACAACGTGTCTTTTGCGTATGGTAACGTGTTTAGCTTGTGTTTTAACGTATATCGCTTCTACGCTCGTATCGTCTTACGTAGGGATTCCGCACCTACGTAGAACGAGATATTTCATGGTAATAAGCGAAGTTACGATCTGCCTCGACGTTTCTCTAACTTAGACCGTTTGTGTTGCAGATATGGCAGCTGTAGCAGGAGTCGGTGGTGCTGGTGGTGACGATGGAGGAGATAACAATCGTCAGTTTTTCCCGGGGCATAATATGTACATTACTTTGGACCCGGATGCGAGCGGTGTTGATGATTTTCGCGAGATCATCACGTTTCTAATCCGTTCGCGTATCTTCCATGTTATTACTACAACACTGCCCATCTCTTTACCAAACATAAAAGATTTCTGGCAGACTGTTGAATATGATTGCAGAGTCGAGCCCCCAGTTATGCGTGCAACGGTTAACAATCAGGAAGTGCAGTTTTCGTCAGAAGAGATACAGGTTGCTTTGCAGTTTGGGGATGAAACGAGAAATGATCCTACAGACTTCGTGGCTCCATTCAGAGATGGTGCTTTTCTAAGAATGGGCTATTCTGGTCCATTGGGGGATACTCAGAGACGCAAGGGGTTTCTGTTAGATCAATGGCGCTTTCTCATGCACGTGATGATAGTGTGCATGTCGGGTAGAAAGGCTGGTACGGATGGAATGGGTGCGACGATGCAGTCGGCGATGACAGCACTGACTTACAACAAGCGTTATAGCTTCAGTCAGATGGTGTTATATGAGATAGACCGTCAGAGACGAGCGGCGGCGCGTGAGAGATTCTTGATGTATCCAAGATTCCTACAAATGATCTTGAATCACGTGGCTCCCTCGTTACCTCAGCGTCGTCCGATTCGGTATGTGGAAAGTGTCAGCAAGAGAATCTTCGCCCAATGTAGATCATCAAGTGCTAGAAGTAAACATGAGCTCCGCCCTCGACATACTCCGTTATTTGGGTACTTGATCAACCCGGAGTATGTTGCAGCTCGTGGGGACGAGTTTCGGGATCCGGCACCGCAACAGGCTAGATCACCTCAACCACCACCTGTGGTACAGCAATCTCTGCCTGCTGCTCCTGTTGTGGCACCTGAGGAACACGTCGACCTTGAAGCTGCTTTTGGCGGTCAAGGATTTTTCGATATGGAACGTGTTGATCCAGAGGAAGAGGTACAGGTCTCGGCTGCACAGGTTTCTAGTGTGGATGTGTCGATGGCAGCTACGACTGTGGCTGATTCTGAAAGAACTGATTCTGACTCCTCAAACGATGATGTTGATGAAGCAAGACAAATTCTGATTACACAAGAAAGGATTCACGGAAAGAGAAAGAGAGACACAGATGATAGTGAATCAGATTTTGAGGAGGATTTACAACGGTTGGTTCGTCGAGCGAGAAGGGCAAGAACGGGTGAAGGATCGGGAGCTGGTGAGAGCTCGAGGGTGGTTCATTTTTCTCCACCCACACTGTCTGGTATGACTATGGTCCCTACATCGTTGACAGTTACAGGGCCGATCTCCTCGGGTGTTCCCGTGTTGACTACCTCATCCTCCTTTGGCATACCACCCACTACATTTCAACTCTCGGCTCCAGAGACTGTGTCCCTGCCACCTCCAATTCTTACTCCATCGGAGGTCGTTGCAAGGTTTGTTGAGTCGACGGTTGTTGCCACCGCGGGATTATCTTTTACGATACCACCTGCGGTTACGTTTCCGCCTATTTCTGATGTTCCGATTACCTTGGGAATCCCTCCTCCGTACGCTTAAGACATTTCACATTTGAGGTTTGATTTTGATGCAACCTTATCCGACTCGGAAAGAATAGCAGCTCTTGAAAGGGTCGTGGCAGAATAGTCAAGAGTAAATCTGATCCAGACTCACGCTATTCAGCGCCTCGTTGCAGAGAATCAGATTCAGTCGTCCCTCCTGATTGAGCATGGTAAAATTTTTGATGCCTTGAAACAGTTCTTGCCATCTCAGGGGGAGACGAGCTGTAAGGGTGATGAGCTGAGGACGAAGAAGAGGAATGATCGAGACGATGATCCCAATGCATCGAAAGGTGCATGTGGTGAGTTGCCAAGAACTGAACAAGCTCTTGGGACTTCCACATCTCAGGAGGAGTCAACGGGTGCAACTGGTGGTTCAGGGGGTGATGACGTGGCGGTAGTGGATGCTGAGGAGGTGTTGGATGATGATGTTGTAGGTGATGATGATGTGTTACCGTTGGAAGAGATCGAGAAGATAGGGGCTGAGATTGTGATTGACAATGAAGTCGAAGAGGGAGAGATTGTGGAGGATAATATTGAGCATGAAATTCCGGCAGTTGAAAAGTCAGATTTGGGTCAAGATACGGAATGTGATGAGACTGAATGGGAAGAGAAGCTAAGATGGAAAGAAGGCTACGCTCAGTGGTTCGTAAAGACTAAGAAACCGGCGGTCCCTACTATGTTCAAGAAAAGTTACAACATCAAAGGGTATGCTGAATCGAAAAAGGGGATTATTTGCTGGTTATATGATGAGCAGTTGAGACTCTTTGTGATTAAACGTTATGATGGAGTTCAGTATTTCAAGAGGTTGTTGAGATCGTTGAATACTTTGCCTGAGTGTGAGGTGAAGGACTTAGCCAAGTTGGGGTTGATAAACAGGAGTGATGATAACATGGCTAGGATTATTGGAAAGATAGTCTGGAAAGAAAGCATAAAGGAGAAAAAGTTCGAGCTGTTGAAACAGCAGAAAGGAAAGCTCGTTGAAGATAAAGACAGAGGAATGAGAGCTGATGGCAAGCCTTGGATGATAATGAAGTATAAGCCGATCCAGTGTTTAAAAGAAGTGCCGATGAAACAGATGCCCAAGGATGTCTTGAAGAATCTGAAATGGTGGTACGTAGATAGTGAAACAGCTGAAGCGGTCATGGAGGATGAAGATGAACAAGAGTTGCTGAGAGTGTATGACCCAATGCACTTGGTGAACTTGTCTCACGCTGATTTGCAGATGCTGAACGAGAAAAAGATATTTTATATTCCTGCTTGGAAAGAAGAAGCCAAGAAATATCAGAGAGTAGTTTCGGTTTGTGTTAGAGAAGGAGTACATGCTTAAAGACAGGAGATACAAGATTTTGGGATTACAAGACACGTGATTGAAGATTGGGATATGAAGCTACTGCCAAGGGGGAGTCTGTTGGTGCATGATGTCAGTAGTTCAGTATCGAGTGTCTGTAATAGTGTTAGTTTGGTTTGTATTGATGTTTAAGCGAACTTGTCTCACAAGTTCACATGTTATAAGCGAACTTGTGGACAAGCGAAGTTATCAACAACTTCGCCTAGTCTGTTAGGCGAAGTTGTCGATAACCATATAAGCTAGGTTACGGCTTCTTTTGTATGTAACGATTCCAGTACGTGTAATTGGTGATTGAATATCACGTGTTATTAGTTGCAATACAACGTGTCTTTTGCGTATGGTAACGTGTTTAGCTTGTGTTTTAACGTATATCGCTTCTACGCTCGTATCGTCTTACGTAGGGATTCCGCACCTACGTAGAACGAGATATTTCCGTGTAGATCCGGCTGGGAACCTACGATAAAAGAAAAAAAACACGCGTTGAGGTGGAGAGCCGACAGGAATATGTTATAATAATGGCACTCTTATAACTTATGATACGCAAAATAACAAATGTGAAATGATGTTTATGTGGTCGGTAAAACACGGGTGTTGCGGCTGAAAATCAACGCGAATTCGATAGGTAACGAATAGGTTCGTTGCGGTATCAAAAATAAACCTAGATAATAATTTCGGCAAATTAACATATTTAAAAAAAACAAATAAAATTACAAAAAAAAGAAACCAAAAAATATTCAAAGAAAGATCTCCACATAACCCAAAAAAATTATCAAAAAATTGTTAGAGATGTGCCTTGAACTTGCACACTCTTTTTCTAATTTCTCAATCTCTAATAACCTCAACAACAACCTACATGCCAAGATATGACAATTGATTAAATGTCAAAATGATTTACATAAAAGTAAAACTCAAGTAATAAAATATTAAAAAAATATTTTGTGACTTCAAACTTCTCAATTGTACTAATTAGATAATATAATAATGTTTTACCCAGAATGTTGCGTCGAGCGAGTCTGTTTATGTACTCATCATGTTGCGGCGGTGCACTAATGTAGTAAATTAGAAAAAGAGAACATGTCAATGCAAGTAATAATAGCAAAACTTTTATAAAATTTAATAAAAGAATAAAGATATTAAAAAGGCCATAGCGGTTGTAACATTTCAAATTTTTCGTATTTGAATTGTTTAACCCGACTCGAAATGTAATTTAGATCTTTCGAATTATTTTCATTTTTATTTATTAGTGTTTAAATTTGTTTAACATATTTAATGCTCAGAAACCTTTAAAATCGTTTAAAATGGCTAAAAATGCATTTTTGGAACAACATGGACTAATTATGACATTCTGGAAAAGTCTAGTAGAACCCAACTTCTCACGCATAGCGAGGGATTTATGTAAGTTTTTCGTGTAGCGCGGCCGAATATCAGATCAGTTTTGGACTATTTTTGGTTAATTTAATGCTAAATCCTTCTTTAAACGACCCCAAATCACGAAAACTGAGTTCCAAGATAACTAACATGATATTGTAAAGTGTTTATGTTCATATGTTGTTGATCACATCGATATATTGGAGTTAATAGACCACATTTAGTCTTAAATATGTTATTCATTTTCCTAATCGAGTTGATTTCTTATTTAACAAGTCATACCTATGCATATTTAATCAAAATATATCCTATGTAAGGTCGTGTAACATCCCGAAATTTCTAAATTAATATTAATTATACTATTTATTTTGGTGAGAAAGTTTACTCGGGTTAGCGGAGAAATATTAAATAGAGTAGGAGTTAGCATGGGTCGGGCTAGTGTTGGGTAATGGATATGGGTTATGGACTTGGGTTAATAAGGAAGGAAGATGGACCATGGGCTCAAGCCCATGATCCATAATATTTAAGCCTTAAATCACCCTTTTATCCTTTCATTTCACATATTCCATACACCACACAAAACACACACTTAGCTCTCTCTCATCCTACTTTCTCTCTAGCCGAAATAGAAGAAGAAACCGAGCATCAACCCGAGGTAATGATAGTATGATATTGTAGAGATACAAACCCGTTAGATTTAGTCACGAAACAAAGAGCCGACACCGTTAAACCATTGAAGTCACGAGATTCGGGTGGAATCGGGTATAAACCGAACCTAAGATGAGCTTAGGGATCTAACGGGACGAAAAACGGTGAAACGGTGGCCAAACGAGTGAGATCTCGCTTTTCCGGCGAGATTCACGTTTTTCCGGCAACGGCGGCGCCGGAAAGGTGGCGCCAGAGGTTGTGTCACATCAGATGTGACGTCTGACGTCTGACAAAACCCTAACCCTAATTCGTTACGGAATTCTAAAGAATTAGCGGTAATTCGTTAACGGAAGGGTAGCCAGTTCGTTATGGCAATTCGCTAAGGTGGGAGGACGAACTAGAAGCAGATCGCTAAGTGATTCGTTAAGGAGAAATGACGAATGAGGATAACGAATCAGACCATGTTAGCTGATTCGTTACTCGTCCATTCGTCATGGCAAGATAACGAATTTGCTCACTAAGTTCGCTAAGTCAAGATAACGAACTAGGCGGTGTTTTGATAACGAATTAGACAGTGTTGTGATAACAAATTAGGCTTAATTCGTTATAGCAAACAAGCTGGCGAATTAAATAATAATTTAAAATCGTAGTGGAAAATGTGATAATTTAAAATCGTAGTCAACCCCAGCCAGGGGCTCTGCCCCTTGGATCCTGCTAGGGGCTGCCGCCCCTAGACCCCTCTACCAGGGGCGCTGCCGCCCCTAGACCCCACTCACGAAACTATAAGTAATAACGAAGATACAAAATTAAGGACAAAATCGGTTTTTGGACAGGGAACTGTTTAGTTTTGTTTAAGGTATTTAAAATATCAAACAATTCTAATATAAATCAAGACTTTCCAGTCTACTAAATTAGAATGTTTTGAACAACTTTCATTTAGAAAAGTTTTACAAATTCGTGACCTAAATAGGCAAAACAACCATTTAAATCAGAGAGTACGAATCTACGCACTGTTTATAAAATATTGATTGTGAATTCATACGAATGAACTAAAATGCATAAAATAGTTTTTAGAACCTTATTTCAATGAAGTGTATTATAGAATCTGGTATTGCACTTTTTCAGTTTGTTATGAACAAGAAATGTCTCTTTCTTTGACAACTATATCTAATGTCAAAACTGAAATATTGCTAGCAGCAATATTTTAACGATTTCGAAAATGATTTTGATAAAATAAAATTATGGACCTTTTTGGATATGATTATATAACATTTATGAGCATATATTATCAAAAATCATTAGGTCCTTTGAATAAAAAGTAAAGATTCAAAACATATAAATTAAGATGTAAGAACGTGTCAAATGTGACCTTCGCTTAATCGATCATCTCCTTGTGTTCTTTGTCTCATCCACCCTATACACCATGGTGTATGGATTATGTGGATTCCTAGGCATGATTGTGTTATGGTCATGTGACCATTTGATTAATAATATGAACAAGAATTAAAATAAATAGAAATAAGATGAAGAAGACTTGAATAATTAAAATTTTACCTTTGAAATGAAAAATAAAGAAATAATTCTCTTGAACTTTTTAAAGAGAGGTGTAAAGAATGAAAGGGGTGAGAGTGAGTTCTTATTTATACTAAAATGAAGAAGTTACAATTAAGAATATTTTAATAAAAAAATTGATTAGGAGAGTGCTTTGGGTAAGGAGTTTGAGCAAAATTTAAATGATGTAAAAAGATACTTTTCATCTTTTAAAAATAAATAACTTTAGGTAAAAATAAATGTGACATAACTAACTTAAAAGGATGTACTTTGGTTACGCCTCAATAATGTTATATATGTGATATTTTAATAAGAACAAATCAGTAGTGTTATAATATATATATATAAATATATATATATATATTAGTAATGATTAATATTATTAAATAACTTTAGGAAAGAAAAACTATTACATACGTAATATGTAACATATGAGTATATGTATAATTAACCGAATCACATCGAAAATTTAAAATCGGTCGGGTTTTCATGTATGAAAATTAATGAATGACTCATAAACATGGTTTTAAATATCAAAGTAAATTATAATTTTTCACATAATATAATAATATCAACCATTCATTACAAAACATTAAAATCGTGTCTTTAATATAATAACACTTCTTCATATGTCAGCCTCTTTAATCAGATGTCAGCCGCTTTAACATGTTTACCTGCGTGCATACTAAAAGTTAGCTACGTTGAGTGAGTTCTAGTAAATGAGGCAACATACTTTACATTCACATACTTACATATACGAATCCGAAGATAAATATTACATAAATAACATGTTTACCTTTCTTTCATACTTACATACATACATATATACGCTCATACTTGTATGCTCCCATACTCATATATTTCATACTTTCATACTTTCTTGTTTTAATACTTACTAATACATACATAACTACCTCTACCTTTAAAAGAACATTTTGCCCTACTTCCTCAAGTATTATTACGGCCCAGTTACCTACTGCCTCAGATATTATTAGGGCACGGTTCCTTTCTACCTTAGATATTATTAGGGTCCGCTTCCCTTCTACCTCGGATATTATTAGGGCGCGGTTCCCTTTTACATTGGATAACCATACAACATACATCTGTGTCGGATATTATTAGGGTTCGGTTCCCTTATGCATCGGACAACCATACAACCATACACCTGCCTCAGGTACTATTAGGGTTCGGTTGCCTTATGTATCAGATAACCATACAAACATATATCTGCCTCGGATATTATTAGGGCTCAGTTCCCTTATCCATTTGATAACCATACAACCATATATATGCCTCGAATATTATTAGGGTCTGGTTCCTTAGTGCATCGAATAAGGAAACAACCATACATCTGCCTCGGATATTATTAGGGTCTGGTTCCCTTATGCGTCGAATAACCATACAACAATACGATAGATATGCATATGTTCATAAGCGTTTGCTTGTATACTTCTAATTCTTTCTTCATCATTTCAATATCATTCATATATCATTCATAGACATTCATATAACATACACTTACCATTTAAGGTAATTGTAATAACTAAGCACATAGTAGTAAGCATACAACCGTGAAAAAACATAACAAGGAAATGGGGCTAGAAACCTCACCTAGGTCCTGTTTCTTTCTGAGCTAATTGTAACACCTTTCTTTCGTTGGGCACATCTTACGGTGTAACAATCATAAGTGTTAATCAACTGCTTTCTATCTAAGTCTTATTACTTAGGTCATCAAGCTACTCGGACTTAAGGCCAAACAAATCGAGTCGAATACGCCAAAAGAATCGAGTCGAATAGGCCGAATGAATCGAATAGAAAACGAATCGAATCGAGTATAGCGTATGAATCGAATCGAGTATTCAAACGAATCGACTATTCAAACAAATGAATCGAATCGATTATTCAGACGATAATCGAGTATTCAAACGAATTTAATTGCATTGTAAAAAATGCGATTCAAACTGGATTTTCTTACTCTTTCGTTATAAACATTTTCTTTCAACCCCTCATGACTCGCTTTACCGATGTAACGAATTTTGGGTCTTAACAACATTATTCACTTGTTCCACACACGGTACGAACACCACTCGTTTGTCCCGAACTGTCCCAAACAACTCGTTTAACACCAAGTTTATGCCTTTCTTACTTGTTTCAACCTTATATACCTTCCTTTCAAATTTCATGCAAAACCGACTTCGTTTACCAATCCTTTTCAAGAACCAAACACCACTCATTTTACCCGAACCTAACTAACTTACCCATTTACTAACAAGTCCATTACTTTATCAATAATCGTGAGCTGATCTATCATCCTACTAAGTTACATGTAAATATGTACACAAAAAATAAACCTTTTTAACAAAAACGTATCTTTGAGGTTTATGTTCGAAATCACTCGAGAAGATCAAAACTGTATCAAACGAAATCAGAATTGAGTGATTCAAGCGGCCACATAACCGTGTCGCCACGATCTACGAATTCATCAGCTCTCCATCACTTGAAACTGCTGCTACAGTCGCCGGAAACCCAAACTATCGTCGGAAAACTCCATTTTTCGTTGTTACGGTTTCCTTAATAAAACTAGACTTCCCCACTCTGATCTAAGATCTGATCGGTGGGAAACTTCATTTTTGTGTCATGAACACCTTGTTAAAATTTGAGACCGATCCGATGGTTAGATCTCCATGAATCGTCGGGTCTTTGTGGGTTGCTTTCTCAAAAATGGCAATTGGTAAAGAAAGAGGTTTAGAGGTGAAGATGATTATATAATGAGATGGTGGCTACTCTTATAAAATAGGGGTAGGGTTTCATGTTTAACTTTTCATCTAATGACACTTATCCTCCTCGTACTTTAGATAATTAAATTTATCTTCTATAATTTGATTAAACCCAACTCATTTATATAACGAAGAAATTACTTGGGATGTTACAAGTCTACCAAACTTATAAGAAGTTTCGTCGACAGAACCGAGCCCCAGTGTAGAAGCGTGTCGAACGGTGATAAACGAACTCGGATCTAGGATCGATCTACAACATGCATTCACTCTTGAAAGATCTAATGGACGGATGTGGAGAGTTCGTTTCGGTTAACAATCAATAATAAGATGAACAATTGCAATCGAAACACAAATAGATAGATGTAGTAGTATAATTTTATTAACCGAATGATTTTCATGTAGAACACTCATACGTACATAGATACATAATCGGAAGCGCTTGGCCACCCGGGGAGAGCTCTTCCCCAGGGGAAAACTCTCTAACAAAAACACATGAACTAATACAAATGACCAAATTATCTATTTATTAAATGATAAAACAATTATTTTTATAATAAAAAACATAATTAGATCGATCAAAATATATATACTTTAGATTGAATATTATTACTCTAAAAGATTTAAGCTATTATTATTGATATTATTTATTATTATTATTATTATTATTATTATTATTAAATATCTACATAAAAATTAACAATTATTTATTCATACAAAAGAAACATGTTGGGGGTGTTGACGACATAGCAGCCAAATAGTAAGTTATAAAAGTTTTCACCTTCTGTAATCTCCTTTCTTATTGACAAAACCCCCGAATTTCAATTCCTAAGAAATATCGTTTCAGATAATCGTCAATAATTATAGGGTTATTAACGTGGTTCCTAATTTTGATAAACGTCGTGATTTTCGCACGATTAATTGGTAAACGTGGTGGAAAAAGGCCTGGGTGATGGTTTCGAGTCAACACGTGAAATCAATTGGGTCTTTCGGTCGTTAACTTGATAGTTAACACTCTCCGTAAAATATAAAGCACAGAAGGAAGACGAGTGACCAAAAATTTAAGTTTTATAAAATTTACATTTACGTCCCTAAAAAAGAAGCATGGTCACTTTAATCTATATTATGATTTTTAACAAAATTACCCCCTTTAACTTTATGGCGTTTTTATGTTCCAATTAACTAGTTCCAAATTATGCGATTAAACTTCGTAAGTTTCCCATAACGATCCAACGATTTAATATAACATAAATAACATTAAAAAAAATAGACGGTGGCTAATAACATTAATAAATGCGGATCCAAATTACAATAAACAAATTTAAAACAGGGCAGGTTTTTGGGGCCAGAGATTGATGAAAGTTGCACAACTAATGAGACATTAAGGTTCACTTTATCCAAAGTTTATCCCTGATTTTTAAGTCCACTACTAGGTCATTGCATTTTCATTTCCATAATGTCATAAGTTCTTTGTATTTTCATTCCCATTCATATGTATATCCATCCAAGCATTCCACCTACAGCTATTTATTTTGATATGTATTTTTCTCTTTGTTTATATTATTATGTATGGCAGTTTTTTTACCGTCATGTTGGTTGGTTCTAATTGAAAGTGGAGATTTATAATTTTGGCTCGTGTTTGATTCCAGTAGTACCTTTACTTTTTAACTTCAAGTCGTGTTTCTTCTTCTTATCGTTAGGTACTTCGAATCAATGCCAATGACAATTATGAGCGTTTGTTTGGAGAAGGCCAAAAATTGTTCTCACTTTGGCCTCCAAAGAGGTTGAGCCAGCCCTGACCGTGGTACTAAAAAGGTGCTATTTATCGGTTGGAAAATATGATGATGTAGAAACAACTCCAATTAAAAGTTGGATGATAGGGGTCAAGAGTTGCATAACTTCAAGCAGAAGTCCGTTTATAAAAAAAATAGTTAGATTACTATTGAAATACAAACACACGTTTATTATGAGTTAACTTGGGAGTTCTAAAGTGCATAGAGATTCGAAACTAATCTAATGATTGTGGCGAACACCAAGGTCAAGGGATGGAGCCTCATGGCGGCAAGACATATACAGTAAGACGGCTCGCTATGGGGCTCCGTTGGGTGAGATGGCTGGTGTCATTGGGCGCTCAACACCACCAAGGGGCGCCGTCTTGCCCATCAACCCAGCGGCCGGCGCAGTTAGGTGTGGAGGTGGGCCCCCCTCACACACACACACATACATACATACATATATATATATATATATATATATATATATATATATATATATATATATATATATATATATATAATTGATTTCTTTTGAGAACCACTTTGAGTTTTAAGAACTCGAAAGAACTCAACGTAACAAATTTTTTTTTTGAACTTTTTTTACACATGTGTAATACGTAAGTGTAAGTGATGTACAAAAAATTACGGTATTTTTTTACATAACGAATCGACTTTTTACACATGTGTAACTAACGTTTAAACTTGTGTAATTATCACAAATACTTATTCTCTCTCCTGCTTCATTTTTTAATTAAATTTAATCTCAGCCACATATTTCATATCATTTAATTAAATGTGTGGTTCAAAATTGAGTTTTTAAAGTTCTTAAAACTCACCATGGTTCTCAAAATAACCCTCCCCTATATATATATATATATATATTTATTTATATGTTTAAGTTTAAGAAAGAAATCAAATTATTGCAAGAAATGAGAGAAATGAATATGAGCCACTAGTTTTATTTTATTTTTCAATATTTAAAAATAAATAAAAAAAATATAAATGCAACAATAAATGCACCCTCTCTCCGATTAATACAACTAATATAAGCATAATGAATCTCTCTCTAACTAATATATCTAACTAATTTAACTGTAATAATTAAAAAGATAAAAACACTACTTTAATTTTATTTTAAAAAAATAATTTTCACTCAATTTATTAGCATGTTTTTTAACACTAAATATCAAAACATGCATAATATATATTTTTTTTCAATTGGTACGCCTATAAAAATTATTGTCATAAATAATAATACATAAATAATAATAAAAAATATCATACAAATGTGTCCATTAAATGTAAACAATAAATATACAACCTACACAAAGTTATATAACCTACACTTGTTTTGAGCGATAAAAACGTACAACGTACAAAAAGCATACAACTTACATATGGAATTCGACATCAACAATTATATAAACTACACAAAGATACACATATCCTATACATGCGTAGTTTATATGTTTTTCGTATGTAGGTTATATGTTTTTTATTCTTAGAACAAGTGTAAGTTATATATTTTTGTGTAGGTTGTATATTTTTCATTGACATTTAATGCAAACATGTGTAAGATAGTTTTTTGTATTATTCATCACAATGTAGTTGAGCTTGAAGAAATTGGTTTTGAATAAAAAGAAATTAATGTATGAATAAATTGTATTTTTTTGTGAAACAAACCTAAAAGCCAAACATGTGAGAAAAAGATGTAGGGAGAAAGATGGAGATTTCATTAATAAGGTGTGTTATACAATATGATACAATGATATGTATATATAGGACAAGATAACTTGGAGAAAAAGCCTAACTATATTTGGTATTGATAACCACAATATATATATTTATAACACTCTCCCTTGGTTATCAACTCAATACGCTTGGAGATGTTGTTGCCTCATTAAAAACCTTGCTAGGAAAACCCAGTGGGACAAAACCATAGCTAAGGGAAAAAGAGTGCAACGCGTATTGTCTCCCCCTGATTTATATATCCTTTAAAATGGTATATATCGATCTTCCGTGAAAGTTACCCAAAACTTTTGTAGTCAATCATTTGCGTCTTCGTCACTTGACATTTGAATCTTTAAGTTGAATAATGTTGTATGATCTTTACGTGAAAACTTCTATTGCTTCATCTGGTAAACACTATGACCTTGATGTGTTTCTCTGCATAAACAAGACTAACCAAACTTGTTTTGATGGGTTAGTAAAATATAAACTCATATATTTCATACCTGCAATATATGTATTAACTCATTCTGATGTCTCCTAGCTAGACACATGCTGATAAATATAAATAATAGATATAAAAATCATGTATAGTTAGCATCGCATATTAATGCGTATATGCATTTAGTTATGATACTTTTGAACCAATAATGTTTCATATTATGATATGAAATGATATAAAGTGCATTATTGGACATCCTTTAACGTACCCAAAGAATGAATATTGTCTTTGGTAAATTGTCTCAACATTTTTAGATGGACTTTGATAGATTGATACACATATAATTACACATATACTCAAACTGCAGGTCGAGCAATAATCACATCATGTCAAGGATTCTCATTCTAAAAGTTCTGTAGTTTCTCTCGATGATGTGTACATCATCACTGTAAACTGTGATTATATGAACATTTAAGAGTAAAATTTTGATAAAAGTATGACTAATGACATCCAACTTATCTCCCTCATTATCAAAATAATTATTGATTGTACCATGCTCAATCCGACTATATTAGTCCATAAGCAATAAGCATAATTCTATGCATTTTCCAATCTATCATGAACTTCTTTCCAACTTAACAAATTGTGCATGTGTATTCACTTTTCTATTATTTTTGCTTCATAAACTTGCTCATACAACACATTAAATTTGTATCACATATCAAAAATCCATATTGTACCGTTGCTTTGTTTATTGAGATATTGTACTCATCATATATATATTCTATTCTATGTGTATGCTTATTGATGCACCATCATTAAGATGTATTAGTTGACCTTTCAGGTATTCAACTACCTTAGGAAACTCTTTAGGTTACATTTATGTTCAACATATTCAATAATAGTAACATATTCAAATATGAATTTGTATACAACATGAGTCATAGTGTTCTAGAGAATTTTAATTTCACATGATTTGATAATTCAAATCCTTCGAAGACTTTCTTGTAAACTTTCTGTATCAACTGAATCACAATATTTATTAGACGCATATCAATTATCTCTTTTTATTACCAGATCTTTTAGTTATCGGAAAGTCATTGCTTCCACCATTGGAGAATGTGTCTCCTCAATCCTCATAGTTAATCATGGGTCTTTGCAAAAAAAATTTGTGCCATCAATTTTGCGTTATATCACTTGATGAATTTTCATAACTCATATACAAGACCCGTTTGTATCTAACACATTTTACAACTTTAGTTGTACGGACTGCTGGTCCAACAAACTTTCCGTTATTTAGAGAATTCAACTCTGCCCTGTTTGCGTTTTTCCACTTTGGCCAATCATTTTTTTTATAGGCAGATTTAGAATCTTGATCCTCATCATCATTTCAAGCGCTAATTATATATATAAATAAAATTATAACGACGTTGACTTTATTCCGATTCCATATATCTTTGTAGACATGATACAATATAATTTATTGAGAGCTCTTTGTTTTCAGGTACCTAAGGTTCTTCAGGAACCATCATATCTAATCTTTTTCAAGAAAACTTTTACTGCACCTCGACTTGACCAACTTTATTACTTGCTCCAATTTTCAAGGAAATTCTAACTTTGGAACCAATCAATCTACCACGCTACAAGCGTGCATTAAAATTATTATCAATTTGAGTTTGTCCTTCCGAGACATTTATTAATTGGAGCATTAGCAGTTCGTATAGGTGTCTTAGCTAGACACTCTCTTTTGGTCAGTGAATCGTCTGGTAATTCATTCGTTGATCTTTATTCATGAATTATCCTTTGAACTTTTAGTTCATATAATTTAGTTTGAGGATCAATGATAATTCATTCCAACTAAATTTGTTTTTCGACTGTTTTAAATCTCCCCCTAATGTTGGGAATGTTGATTCACTAAAGTGAAAACTATTGAGCCATAAGCAAATATCTCATTAATGGCTCTAAGTATTTAATCATATATAATATTTAATACCCAACATAAATTCTCAACTATCTTTGTGGTCTCATCTTTGTGTGTTGTGGTTGATTAATTTCAATATATAACACACACCAAATATTTGATGATAATAATTGGTTCCTGACCAAAAACCAACTTTAATGGGGAGTAATTATTATAGCTTATTGGCTTGATGCGAATTATGATATTGTATGTAACATACATCCAAATGTAAACATGAATTGTTGCTCTTATAATCACTTGCTTTGAAATCAATTGTAGACGTTCAATAATTGTCTCACAACAAAAGCAATTTATTTGTGAACATAATTTATATGGAGTTCAACAATTATTCCAGTGATTATTAATAACTTGGGAATCGAATTCATTATTATGACCAAAAATAAATATGAAAGTTGAGAATATTGTGCTTGCTATCTCATTAGCTAAGCCACAAATCACACAAACCTTAGGTTGGGAAATTGATAACCATTTAGAAGATGTATCGATTTTCAAAACACTAAATGGTATCATGTTAGGATATGTGTATCCTTTTCTCAATTCCATAACATTAAGGGTTTCACACCCTCCTTCAGTCGGTAAATAAATAATTCCCCTTAAAAGCAATATTACATGTATAATTATTATGAAGAGTCTTTTGGTTCTTCAATAAATTTCACATCATTGACTCGGTTTGGTCTAACCGGTCATGCCCTTAGATAATCATGATCCATAAACTTCAGGTTTATGATTGTATATGTATTATGCCTTTTTAATGCAAGACTATAAATATGAGATAACATTGTATTATCGTTTAAAGAGATCATGTTATTTCACTTTGGTACTCCCACATTTTTGATCTCATATATGATCAATCACTTTGCCACATGTGGTGGTCTTTCTCATTATTAGCAATGCCATAATTGTAACTAACGACCGATCTCATTATTAATATAATTATCATTACAATTTCAATGCCCATGATCACAATGATAAATACACGATCACATTCACTTCATGGAATGATATAAAAGTAAACAAAACCATTTTCATGGGTTATTCATAGTTTTATAGAACACGGATACATAATCAAATCACATCAAACCTTTCATATGTTTTAATAATATGTTACTTCAGGAACATATTTGAGGTTTGACAAATAAAAGAAATTGTCTTATCCAGTTTCATCATAACTAATCTTCTCTTCATATAATATAAATAAACCAATTATTACATGACACTTAAAGTATAAGATTTAATGGTCATAAATATTATGACCTTTAATAAATAATGAGATTAGGGAGTATGACACTCCGAGTTTCACATCAAAGCATGTATATACTTTTTTTTCTTGAGAGTTTTAACTAACTGTAACTTTGGTTTTAGCTTTCTATTAAAATACTATCTATATAAATAAACAATACTATATAGAATGTAAGATATGCATGAATTATAACATGCCGTCATATAAAATAAGTTGTAATAAAATATATATGAAATAACAACTTTTCATCACTTCCAAGCAAATATTTATATAATCAGTGTATTAACCTATCATGGTAATAGCATACCACACACACGTCTTACATATATTTGTCATACTTTCAAGCATCAACAAATATATCTAGTGTAATTATTTTTCAAACAAAGATTATAGAAACTTGTATAGTGAGTTCAAAAGCTATCTCAGAATAAAACAATAGTAAAGAATGATAAGTAACACAAAAGAGTATAGATCAAAATTTCAATTAAAAGTATTCCACATATAAACATGTATACGATAGCATCAATAAAAACTCATTAATGAAATTAATTAAGTTAAGTGATAGTATATAGTAAGATATTTTGTTTTTCTTTTAAGCATAATGTAGGTTAATAACTAAATGAAACATATGTTAACTTATATGTTAACTTGATTTCATATACAATCTCTAAAATTATCTCAATCTCATACCATTCGAACATATTTACTTTCTATTATTATTGAAATTATTACCATTCGAACAGATTTACTTTCTGTTATTATTGAAATTATTATTATAATTGCATATGTATCTCCCACCTCCCAATTTAATTGTCGATTCACCAAGGAAATATGCCAAAATATTAAAGTTTAGAAATTTCAAAAACAAATCTTGTATTTGTTAGCGCAAGACCTATAATAGACCGATTTATGCACGTATCATTCATTTTTTTTTCATAGAAGCTTCATAATTCACACAATAAAAAAATAATGAATAAAAAAAATGTATAAGAGTTATAAGCATCTCATGACATATATATATATATATTGGAATACCATACTCAAAATAATAAAAAAATCATTCTAGGAGGACCGACCTTCAAGCATACAATAAAAAAAATATTGTCGTGCATAATAAGCAATGACATAAACATGTTGATGTTCAGTAGTTTAAGAAACACAATAAAATATCAACATTCACAGCAAATTTAGTTTCTACTTTCTCATAGAATATTCCACCAAATCTTCAAGACACAAACCAAATTATTTAATGCACAAAGCTTTTGCAAACAATGTAAATAAAAGTCACTATATATGATTGAGTTCTTTTTAAATTTGAACCTGATTCTTTATAAAATTCAATATACTAAGGTTTCAAATCCCACAAAAGATAACAACAAACTGGAAAATTCTCACAATAGTCATCATTATACTTTAAAAGCAAAGAACCGTAAGCATCTAAAAAGTCAACAACTCAACATCAAGATAGCAAGTGAAAAAAAAAATCTTCGTCTCTCAAAATATATACTAACCCAAATTCCATCCCTCAATTAGTTGTCATAAAAAATAGCAACTAAAATACAATACACTACACCAATAAAGAATTATAAAAGCAGTTGAAACAGAAAAAAAAAACAAAACAAATTACCGGATGAAGCAGTGAAAGCTGAAGTATCATTGAGGAATTTGCAGGGTTTAAAGACTAAGAGCCGCCACTATCAAATCTATCGAGCAGAGCCGGCTAATACAATGATGCGATCCAACTCCAAAAGCAATTCGTGTTGATAACGTGTTGTGAAACAAACCTAAAAGCCAAACATGTGAGAAAAAGATGTAGGGAGAAAGATGGAGATTTCATTAATAAGGTGTGTTATACAATATGATACAATGATATGTATATATAGGACAAGATAACTTGGAGAAAAAGCCTAACTATATTTGGTATTGATAACCACAATATATATATATATTTATAACACTCTCCCTTGGTTATCAACTCAATACGCTTGGAGATGTTGTTGCCTCATTAAAAACCTTGCTAGGAAAACCACAATATATATATTTATAACATATTTGTGTAAGATAA
Organism: Bidens hawaiensis; assembly: GCF_021521415.1. Classification (NCBI taxonomy): domain Eukaryota; kingdom Viridiplantae; phylum Streptophyta; class Magnoliopsida; order Asterales; family Asteraceae; genus Bidens; species Bidens hawaiensis. Next base: position 185,957 of record NW_027495573.1, on the reverse strand, counting down.
ATTTTTTGTGTGTAGGTTAAATGTTTTCGTGTGCGTGTGTAAATTATTGATGATGAATTTTGTGTGTAGGTTAAATCTTTTTCGTGTGTAGGTTATATGTTGTCTTATTCTTAGAACAAGTGTAGATTATACGTTTTTGTGTAGGTTGTATGTTTTTTGTTGATATCTAATGCAAACACATGTAAAATAGTTTTTTGGTATTATTCATCATAATGTAAGTATGTGTTGATGGATATTAATAAATTGAGTTGGAAGAAATTAGTTTTGGATAGAAAGAGATTTTAATATATGAATAAATTATACTTGTGTAGGATAAAAATTTAAGAAACAAAAAGTAAGTAAAAATAAATGAGTTCTTAATAATTATAATAATTTAATTAGTTATATTAATTAAATATATAAGTATTATGGTTTATTAGTTATATTAATTGAAGAAAAAGAATAATTAATATTTTCTTTATTTAGCTAGCATTTAAAACTTAAAACAAAACTAATGGTCCATATTTATTTCTCACATTTCTTGCAATAATATCATTTCTCTCTTGAACCATCCCCTATATATATATATATATATATATATATATATATATATATATATATATATGGGCGCCTTTGGAGGCATTAAACCATAGCGGGAAATTATTGGTTGGGGCTTCGATGCCCCCGATGCTTACGTAGCACTGACGTGTCACGGTGGAGGGGCTTCGAAGCCCCTCACCATAGAGGATAGCTAAAACCTCTATAAATTAATAATATTGAGATTGAGATATTTTATTATTTCAGCAAGATATTATTATATCGATAAATTAACAAATTATTAATTTAAATAGTTGGCTTATATTCGTGAATAACTCTAAACAATGGCAGATCCGGACCAAAATCTTATGGATAACTTCAAAAAATTTTTTACCGTATTTCATCGTACTATGCAAACGAAATTTTTTTTACCATATTTCATAAAATAACCAAAAAGTTATCTTACCAAATTTCATACAATATTGTTTTTTAACTTGATGTTGGACCGATATCGCCGTTTTCTTAGATTTTTTATTTAAAAGATTGGTACTAAGAATTTTCCGTTTCATCTTTCAGGTTCCCTAATTTTAAATGAAGAAAAATTTAAACTATAAACCTAAAATCAACTTCAATTTACACATAAACTCTAAATCTCTAATTAATTTCAGTTTAGACATAAAATCCAAATTCCTAATCAATTCCAATTTCCAATTTAAATTATCCAAATCTATATCTATACTCTCTAATAAAAGGCTACAAATTTTGCCACTTGTCACTCCTATATTAAACCTCACCATTTTTAATAAATTTATAATAGTAAAATAATAATTATCATTCTTAAAATTATGCTTCAAATTGTTAATTTAATATTTACTTCATACTTTTTTTAAACATTTTATATTTATAATTACTTTTACTTTAAAATTGTTTTAAAGACTATTGTACAATGACCGTATTAATAGTGTTTACGGGTTTATTGTTTTTTGTATACTGATTATTTATTAAATATAGTATTTTCAAAAATTACTCGTGTTGTACACGGGCCTTAAACTAGTATCTAATAAACCATAACCAATCATTCAAATATTCAGTCGCCCAAAAACAATTCCAAATTAACAATTTATATAAACAAATTACAATTACAATTTTTCATAAAAGTAGAAGAACACCAAAATTGAACAAGTAGAAATCGAACTGTAGAAGAGGGATTGAGGGAGAATCGGACATTGGCTACTTTGTAAGGCCAATTTTAGTGCTTGCGATATCAAATTACAAAATCCGTTATTTATTTACGGTCAAGTTAATATTAATTAATGTCGACGAGCAAAACCGGGATTGAAACGAAAGCTTCGGAACGCGCGGTTAGCTTCAACGGGTGAAAGCTTCTAGAATGTTAGTTAGACTACAAATAGAGACTTGTTGTCTTTGTTTGTGCGTGTGTTTGTATGGTGTAAATCACCACCCAAGGGGAGCTCACCTTGGGCGGGTTGGTTCTCTGTTTAATGTTATCAATCTTTTAACCGATAACGAGATTGTTCACTTGTATTCTATATTTATATTATATTTTGTTCGGTCGTTTGATGTACCGCACCCGTCTCGAAAACCGTGTCAAGAGCAAAACCGTTCGAGTGGTCGTTTTGGGACCTACATACTCGAATATAGGGTGGAGGTCCAGTGACCAGAGGAGGGCAGCTGGGGGTCGGGGAAGTGTAGGTGGAAGCAACTGCTAAATGAAACTTTGTTTTGTTGAATGTTGATGTCCGGCTTAAACCAAACGTCCAACATCAAGGTACAACGAACAATGGTTTTATTTTGTTTGGACTTTAATTTTGTTGGGCTTTAATTATTTTTAGCTTTTAATTTTGTTGGCCTTTATACAAATAGGGGTAACGTTATCTTTTTTCATGGGTAGCGAACTGCAAAAAATGACCAAAAGATTAATAAATTTGCACTAGCGACGAAAGTTTAGGGGTAGCGAGGCTACCCCTAGCTACAAGCTAGGTCCGCCCCTGACTCTCAAATTAATGTATTGACATTCAAAATTTCATGTCCGTTCACTCTACATATTTGAATAAAACAGAAACAAGGACCTTCAAATTCTCATGTACATTCACACATTAATGAACTTTTTAGGGTCAATGTACATAGATCTAGATTGATCACTATTAAATGTCTAATTATAAATTTTGAAATCATATCAACTATGGCTTCTAACTAAAAGGTGTTAAAAAATCAATGATGACCAATCAATAACGATGATGAAGTTGATGATGATTTAGTACCTTTGAAACCGTCACTCGGAAAGAAGCATTGCAAGCAGCAACAACTCTTCACAACTTTTTGTTGCAGTACGATAAAACTGTCTCAACTCTTAAGTGCATTTAAGATGAACTCAATATAGATTTGAATTCACCAAAAAACAAGTGATTATAGATTCATTTTTTACTAAACAATCCTAAAATTTTGGAATATTTTAGTAATTATTAATTTATAGGTTTACTAGGACCAATATATTTACATTGGGATTTCAAAAAATTATTATTATTTTATCGATTGTGGTCCAATTTTGTACTGGTCCCAAGTTTAGTTACGGACAAATATTAGTTTTATCGAGATTATTAATTTATCGAATATTAAATTATAGAGGTTGTATAGTAGTATGAATTGTTCATACAAACTACACCATCAGGAGGATTTGAGTGATTTTGTTCAATTCATGCCAATGACCAATAATCTATAGCGGCCTATTTCCAACGAAAAGAGGCGTATAATTTGTAGTAAAAGAAGTAAAGAACGGACACAAGCCAAGAGTAGAAACTGTTGGGTCACAGATTCGCAGACTATTTTAATCTGTTAACTGACACAGTTTAATAAAGCACTATGTACCCTAGTGCCGGTACTGTCGGTACCGACTGAATTAATTCAGGTTTGCCGCCTCAGGAGGTTTTTGTTCTTAAATTTTTATTATGTTATTCTTTTTAAAGTTATCAGCTTATTTTAGGTACCCGTATTTGCATGTTAACTAACTAAAAATGCACTAAATTTATCATAATTTTATTTATTTGTGTTTCTTATTAAATAGACTTCAATGAATAATGACATAAAACGATTTAATTGGATTAAAACGAGAACGGTGAAATTACATCTTGTGAAATCAAATTATTTAACATGAATGAAAACCTTTTAATCCATTAATTTTAATTGTTGGTAGCCCATAGATGAGCCCACTATAGGAACAAAAAAGAAACGTTTGGGCCAACAATAAAATTGATAAAAAGATCGTTTACATCTCTCGAACGGCAGTTTTAACAGATTCTTTGTTAAACTAAACCGGCATGGTTAGGCCGTTAGGCGGAGAGAATATTATTTTCTAAAATAATTGAGATTTGTTTATACTTTATAAATATTATATAAGTATGTATACCAACATAATAAGGTAAATGTTTATACAAACAAACAGTTCCAAGTTTCAACTTTCAAGCGCTGAATCGATTGGTGTAAATCTCAAACTCACCGATTTGGTCAATTTGTTGTCGATTTCAACATTTTATAAGCACTAAAGAGAGAGCGTGCGAGGTGACGAAAGAATAATTGTTAAAAGAAACTGTATGTTGTCGGTTGATTGTCGACATCTTTTCTGGTTCTTATGTGTATATAGGTCAGTGACAGATCTAGGAATTTTTTCCAGTGGATACACTGTTCGGGTTAGCTCGATGGTTCGGATCGGTTCGACAATTCGGTTTGGGTCGGTTAAGGGTTACCACGTAACAAAAATACACAATAACAAAAAAAAAACAAACATCCTTATTATAAATTAAAAAAAACAATATCTTTTAGTATTCATAAACTACATGGCTTTGCGGCACGTTTCATCAAATACTTTTACATGTTAAAACGCTGATTTTTGTTATTAAGCCGGTACCGATTATTAATTAAGAAATGTAAAGGGTCATTATTTACTTTAGCAGCTTATATACTGCATATGATGAAAATATATCGACTTCAACTATAATATGGAATTCCCAAGTAGTCACTAAAAGTGTAAGGGGTTTATCACTAAACTATAGTACCACTTTCTATATGGGTTCACTCACAAATTACATATGAGTTTACTATCATATTTTATATAGATAATCTATATAAAATCCGAAACTCAGCGAGTTCCCGTGAACCCACAATCGAATACGTAGATCCGCCCTAATGCAGGTGAATAAGCACCAATAAGTAGGGGACCAAAAACACACCCATGCTTATTATTCCGTTATAAAGAAAGTAGAGTTTGCTCACATGGTGCATGTTATGGGATAGTGAGAGTTTTATAGTTTTCTCCATCCAAAATTTTATATTATGGAAAATTTTAAAATTATAATTGTGATATAGACAAATGTAGGAAATTCCCATTTTGGTGGGGTCGTGAGGTATTTTGAATATCCAATATAAATTCAATGGTTTAATTCTTTTAAAGTGTAATATTTAGTCGTTTAAAGATAAAGAAGATATAGACCAAAGTTTTCGCTTTTGAACGATAAAGCATAAGTAACTTTTCAAATAATTTAAAAATGGAATTAAGGAATAATTGTGTTTCCCATTATGATACCTTTTATGCAATCTTTTACATCTATGCTAATTAATATATGAGCTACATAATTTACTTTTATTAAAAGAAAATAACTTGAGATATTTCACTTAAAAATTTATTCTTAGCCTAAATTTATATATATATATATATATATATATATATATATATATAGGGGATGGTTCAAGAGAGAAATGATATTATTGCAAGAAATGTAAGAAATAAATATGGACCACTAGTTTTGTTTTAAGTTTTAATGTTTAAAGCTAAATAAAGAAAATATTAATCATTCTCTTTCTTCAATTAATATAACTAATAAACCATAATACTTATCTATTTAATTAATATAACTAATTAAATTATTATAATTAGAAAATATTAAGAACTCATTTATTTTTATAACTTACTTTTTGTTTCTTGAATTTTTATCTTACACAAGTACAATTTATTCATACATTAAAATTTCTTTCTATCAAAAACTAATTTCATCCAACTCAATATATTAATATCCATCAACACATACTTACATTATGATGAATAATACCAAAAAACTATTTTACATGTGTTTGCATTAGATATCAACAAAAAACATACAACATACACAAAACGTATAATCTACACTTGTTCTAAGAATAAGACAACATATAACCTACATACGAAAAACATTTAACCTACACACAAAATTCATCATCAATAAAATACACATGCACACGAAAATATATAACCTACACACAAAAAACATATAACCTACACACGAATATTTTATCTTACACAAATACAATTTATTCATACATTAATTTCTTTTCAAAACCAATTTCTTCAAACTCAACATATCAATATCCTTCAACACGTAGTTACATTGTGATGAATAATACAAAAAACTATCTTACACATGTTTGCATTAAATGTCAATAAAAAATATACAACCTACACAAAAACATATAACATACACTTGTTCTAAGAATAAGAAAACATATAGCTTACATACGGAAAACATATGACCTATGCATATGTAGGGTATATGTATCTTTGTGTAGTTTATATAATTGTTGATGTCGAACTACATATGCAAGTTATATGCTTTTTGTATGTTGTACGTTTTTATTGCTCAAAACAAGTGTAGTATATAACTTTGTGTAAGTTGTATATTTATTGTTTACATTTAATGGACACATATAAGATATTTTTTTTATTATTATTTATGACAATAATTTTTATAGGCATACCAATTGAAAAAAAATATATATTATGTTTTGATATTTATTGTTAAAAAATACGTTGATATATGCTAATATATTGAGTGGAAATTATTTTTTTAATATAAAGAAATAGTATTATATAAATAAATTGTATTTATGTTGAATAAAATGAAGAATGTTTAAATAAAAAATAAAACTAAAATAGAGTTTTTATCTTTTTAATTATTATAGTTAAATTAGTTAAATATATTAATTAGAGAGAGATTTATTATGTATATATTAGTTGTATTAATTTAAGAGAGAGAGTGCATTTATTATTTTATTTACATCTTTTTTATTTATTTTTAAGCATTTAAAAACTTAAAACAAAACTAGTGGTTATTCATTTATCACATTTCTTGCAATAATATCATTTCTCTCTTAAACTTAAACATATATATATATATATATATATATATAGGGGTGGGTTAACGTACAATAATGGCTTATCATACATTACGTATGTGACCTTACAGAGCGTTAGATTAAAAAATACGCGGTGGCAATTTCGTAAATAACCCAACAGTAGTTCTGGATCAAAATTCATCGATTACAAATCGACTCTGATCCAAATTCTAAACTCTAATCACAGCTTAAAGTATGAAATTTCTAAAGTCAAAAACCAAATCAAAATCGAACGCCATTGAACATCAAGAAATCTTCAAAATTGATAAAATGATGATTTAATCAATTGAATTGATGTGTAGAAGTATTTAGATTCATCAATCTATTATGGAATTTCAGAAATAATGCACTCAATCGAGCTCTGATTATGGTTCAAAATATTATGTTTAAACGTTCTAAAACAAAACTAAAGACCTTTAAACGTTCTGACAAAAAATGAACATCTTTAAACATTCTAATACGTTCAATGTTGTTCTGGGTGTTAAAAAAAATAAACATCTTTAAACATTCTAATACGTTCTTAGAAATTCTAGGTGTTCAAAAAAGTTTAGAAGTTCAGAACTTCTAAACAGAACTTCTAAACAGAACTTCAGAACTTCTAAACAGAACTTCTAAACTAACAAAAAATAATAAACACCTGTAACATGAAATTGAACACTGAAATCACTTCATATAATCTCATAATCATCAAACAATTATCAATCGACCGTCAATTTAATCATCGATTCGATCATATGAACAAAATATGAACGTCTGCAACCGGGTTTCGGCAAATGGCGCTTAAAACTTTAAACGTTCAGTTAAACCCATCACTGAAAACTAAAAATTGGTTAATTGAAATTTCAGATTGATGATTAATTGGACCAATTTCAAAGTTTAATTGATTAATTAGTTCAACAATTTCAATTTCAATTGGTGGTCACTTTTATCAAACTGAACAAGTCGTGACGGAAGAAGATAGTGTACGGTGCATGGAATCGTTGGATGGTGGACGGTGGACGGAATCGTTGGATGGTGAAGGATTGCTGAACGGTCATGGTGAAGGTTGACGAAATCGATGGGAGCAGCGAATCAGATTTGATGAAAATTACAGTATTGTCACCACGTGTTATTTGAAATTGACGGGGATACGAGTAGCATACGTAATGTACGATTAGGGATTATTGTATTGGATCCTTTATCTCTCTATATATATAATGAAATAAGATCTGCACCTTTTTTATTAAATCTATTTATATACATTTTTGCGTGTAGAAGAAGAATGTGTTGAAATCCAATGAACGATATTTATTCTCAACCTTCATAGATCAATGGAGTTTTCATCACTCTTTCGAAACTTTAATACAAAAACGTGTTTTATTAATGTTAATTTTATATACGATGTTTTTTTTGTATTTCGTTAATAATGAAACATCTTATCATTGTTTGTAAGAAATTGTTATTCCATTAAAAAGTATAATTACAGCTTATAAAATCACTAGGCGTATATTTTTCGTGATTATGAAAAAATTGTGTGGAATACAAACAAGCATTCGTATGCCATTAAAAAATATAATTTAAACTTATAAAACCTTTTAATTTGATAAAATATAGTGTTTTATTTAAATTTAATCTTTTAATTTCTATATCTTAATTGCATTTCTTTTAAAGATCTCGTGTATCACATGGGTTCTAAAACTAGTTAAAATATAAACCAAATAAATATATACATGTATACTATTTAAGTATAGTATTTAGGAAATCATTTACTTATTTAAGAAAGACAAAATGGCAAAACATGTCCTTTATGTTTGCATGGTTTTTCAATTGACATCCTTTGGCAAACTTAATAACAAAAAATATCCTTTATGTTCAAAAAACCTTGCATGGTTCGTCCTTTTTACTAACGAGGGTTAGTTTTTCTAGTTAAATCCAATCATGTGCATCCCATGTGAGGGCAATTTAGTCTTTTTAGCTCCTCAGGGGTTATTTATGTAATTGACTTAAAATTATGATCAATAAATAAATAAAAGTTTTTAAAAATTATCTTCTTCTCCAATTCATAACCCACCATCAAACACCATAACCAAACACTTGTGCAACCACCCACCACCCATCATCATCTCAGAAACCCTAGATCTACCAATTGTTACAAAGATCTAATCAATTTACCCAAAACATAAAGGAATCGTGTCGTGGATTGCATCCTTCCGTCGTTCACGGTATCCTTCCGGCGTTCTCTCTTTCTGTCGGCGTACCCCAACCACCACACCATTTAGATATGAAAACAAAAACCCCAATTGAGATTCAAATGATCGAAATTCCAATTCATTATTCTGTAAACTTTGGTATAATTGATCTGAAAACCGAAGTTTAATTACACCGGTTGAGATCCAAATGGATTGAAACTCGGAAGTAGTTGATGCTGGTTCGGAGTGGTGGTCGCCGGAAAACGAGAGGCTCTGGTGGCGGCAACATGAGATGGTGGTGGTTGGGTGTGTGTTGGTGGCTGGAAAATGGTTGGTGTGGTGGTCGAGTGATGAAGAGGTTGTTACAGGTGGGTGGTTGGTGTGGTGGTCGTGTGATGAAGAGATGGTGGTGGTTCAGAGTGGCGATCGTGTGGTAGCACTTATGGTGGCTTAGTTGATGAAGATGATGATAGGTAGGGGTGGTCAGGATGGTGATGGGGCATTGGAAACGGTGGCGACGACCGCCGTGAAATTGAATCTGGTGGAGGTGGTGATTAAGGAGGGTGAAGGTGAAGCAGATGTGTGTGTGAGAGAGAGAGAGAGAGAGAGAGAGAGAGAAGTTTGTCACTTTGTGAATAATGTTTACTTACTTAAAAACCAAAACTTTAAGTCAATTACACAAATAACCCCTGAGAGGGTAAAAAGACTAAATTGCCCTCACATGAGGTGCACATGATAGGTTTTAACAAGAAAAACTAACCCTCGTTAGTAAAAAGGACGAACCGTGCAAGGTTTTTTGAACATAAAGGATGTTTTTTGTTATTAATTTTGCCAAAGGACGTCAATTGAAAAACCATGCAAACATAAAGGACCTGTTTTGCCATTTTATCTTTAAGAAATTAATCATTTACTTTATAGTTAGGGTGCTACCAAGCATAACTTCTCCCTCTCCCCATTCGTTTTTACTAAACGTACATCTCTCAAGTTGTACATTAACGTGATTAAAACCTTTGTTTTTCTTTTGCCATTTTGTTATCTTTTATTATAATTATTATTTTTAAAAAAACATTCTTTCTATCTTTGTTTAAAAGTTTTAATTTTTTAATCCTTTTATGTATACTAAAAATCATTTTTTAAAAACAAAACATTTTTTTTCTTATTTAGAAAAAATGTTTTTTTTCTTATTTAAAAAACGTTGTTTTTGTTGTTTAGAAAAAGAATGATTTTTCTTATATACTTGTTTTAATTTTTTTGTTTTAGAGAGTTTTTTTTTATTAAGAGAGAGTTTACATCCTTTTATAAAAACTCATACTGTTTTTTTTAAATAAAAAGGTTAAATAACATACAATTTGATAAAAATTGTATTGGCTATTTTTCTCAGATAACATTAATCTCATGTACCTGAATCTAGCAATAAAAATAAAATTTTTTTTGAATACATTGTATAAAAAAATAAAAAAGTAAAAAAAATTGCTACATAAAGTATACAAAACCTTTTTATACATATAAAAAAAACAAAAAAACTTTTAATAAGATCTTAAAGAAATAAAATAATAAAATCAACAATAAAAATATATAAAAACACTGTAAAAACAAAAATAAAAACTTCATAGTATTTTATTTAATATTTTGAGAGAATTATAAAATAAAAATAGAAGGACGAACATGTCATTTACAAATGTTAAGGGAAATGAAAGTTCAGTGGTAGTGTATATTTAGCAAGGAAGGGGTACGTTTAGACTGATCCATATAATTTTACTCATATGAATTCGGTGTCATTAGGCTTCAAATAGGGTCCAACCCTACCGAATCGGGTATCAACCCTAATAGCAATTATCCATTATAGAGGGGGGGGGGGGGGGGGGAGTGAGAGAGAGATCTCGACCGATCCGACCCGAAACCTGTTCTAGCTGTTAGTGCACGGTTTTGCGTCTGGAGTCTTTGTATTTATCGTTAATGTTTATTTGGTAATTAATGTAATATTTAATGTTTATATTTATCTAGTTCGTTAATATTATGTCTAGTTCGCTAGGAATGTTAGAGAACTAAGACTAGTTCGTTAAGGTTAAGTCTAGTTCGCTAGGGATGTTAGCGAACTAAGACATTATAATGTATTCCCTCCTGATTCGTTAGAGGATGTTAACGAATCAGGGGGTGGTTCATTAAGTTAAGTTATGTAACGAAGGGGAAGCTGGTTCGCTAGGGGATGTTAGAGAACCAGGTCGCCTTCTATATATAGTGAACAACTGTTCACTTGTAAAAAAAGTTTTTGAGAGAAAGTTTTAAAAAGGCTTTGCTGTCCAGATCTCTCTCAAGCTTCACCTAATATTATACAAGCACTATTGATAACTTATTGATAATGTATACATATATATACAACACTGAATCGATGTTAATTATGAGCTAGATCCTTACTCTTATTAATCCTATATACACAGATCTGAGATCTGTTTATTGTTATTGATTGGTTTTACGGGATCCAACAAGTGGTATCAGAGCTGTTGGTGCTCGTTTTACACTTGATTTGGTGTTCTAATTATTTCATTTTTGTTAGTTTTCGGTTTTGTTTGGTTTTGAATCAATTTGTGTTTGATTTGGATGAATTATGGACGAATTAGATTGAATTCGTGTTGATTAAGGTATTGTTGAGGTTTGGTTAAGAGGAATTGAGGTTTGATTTGGATTTGAGTGATTTGATTTTGATTTCGGTTTAAGTCCGAAACAGGGGTTTGTTTTTGGCCAATTTGGTTTGGTTATTGGTGTTAATCGGTTACGAGGTAATGTGTATTGGATTCGGATTTGGTTTATGAGTATTTTGGTAGTTTATTTGTGCAATTTGGTTGAGTAACGAAGTTGTATTACAGATTTGGTATTCTTGGGTTTCTGGGTTGATCTTCAAAATTTCTGGAAAACTTGTTTGAAGATTTGAAGATTTAAAGATGAACGTAATTCCCTATCTTTTTCCTGGTGATTCGCTATAGGTTTATCTCTGATTCGTTATCAACAGTGTTACTTCGCTACCTTGTTCGTTAGCCAATTCGTGTAAGTTATAGATTCGTGTTATCTAGTTCGTTAACTAGATTAACTGATTCGTGTGACATGTGTTCTTCTTGGGATTTGTGTCATAACAACCTTTGCCACGTGGCATAAGGTGTCAGAGTTTGTTACAAACGGTTGTAACAACCTGATTCGCTATAGTGTGATTCGCTAATCCACTGTAGCTGATTCACTAAGAATTCTTTAGTGATTCGCTAAGTTTATGTTGGCGATTCGTTATTGATTATCATCTGATTCGCTAAACTAATCCTGTGCAATTCGTTTGGTCAATTCGTTAAGTTGACTTGGTCAATTCGTTTGGTCAATTCGTTAAGTTGACTTGGTCAATTCGTTTGGTCAATTCGTTAAGTTGACTTGTGATTCGTTAAACCTTCATCACATTCGTTATCTGTTTCGCCATTTGGGTGATTCGTTAATCTTATTTGTGATTCGTTAAGTTGACTCGTTAAGTTGACTTTTGATTCGCTAAAACACTCATCTCATTCGTTAAGATACTTCGTTACTGATCAGTCTTAATTTTATTAAGGATTGATTCGCTACAACTGTTCACAGTTCGCTACAACTGTTCACAGTTCGCTATAGCTGTTCACTAATTTGTTAAGATATTTCATTATTTGATTCGATTTTCAAAGATGGCTGGTATGTATGCATTAGCGTCTCAAAACATGTTGATGCAACAGATGTTGCAACTTGGTACCGAGATAGGTTCACATTCTAAATGTCCAAGATTAATGAAGTTCAGTGACTTTGCCAAATGGGAACCTCGGTTTCGTGCACATTTGGGATCTGTTCATCCTGACTGCTCATATTGTCTTGATGAAGTTTATGTTGCACCAATGATTGGTGTTGATACTATTGGTTATACTCCTAAAGCTATTTCTCAATACTCACAAGAAGAGAAGAAAGCTTTAGAAATCGGGATAAAAGCATATTCTACTTTGACTATGGCATTACCAGAAAATATCTTTCATCAAGTTGGTAGTATCAAGAGATATGTATCTTTATTTCAACATCTGCGTATGAGAAGCATGGGAAACACAGCTGAGAGTAAGAAAGTGATGCTCAAGTTTCAATTTTGAAACTTTAATTTATTGAAAGGAGAAACAGTTGAAGAGATGACTACAAGATTTAGTCATTTAATTGCTGAAATGGACAAGATGAAAATGGAAATTTCTGAAAGAGATAAAATTGACACTATTAAAAGTGTGATTCCAAGTTCCTACTCAACATTTCTAATGGTTTTGAAAGAGAATGATTATTTTCTGAATGAAGACTTGACGGCACTTGAATTTCTACAAAAGATCGAAGCTAGAGAATATGATCTTAAGTGTAAAAAATCCTCCAAAGAAAATCAAGATCCAGCTTTCTATGGTGGAAGTATGCCTCTTAGTTCAACAATCTCTCCAATCACTGCTTTTCTTACTCATGCGGCAAGTGAAAAAGAATCAACAATGTTTAATGATCCAAAAGTTTGTTTCTACTCTGCTGGTAATTCGGGTGGTTCTGGAAGTTCAACTAATACCAATCCATTTGCTACACGACCTAGTGTTAATTTGAAGGAAGCTGAGCAAAACTTTGCTTTTCTGACAGCTTTTATGTCTTCATATGAAAACTTAGTGAGTAGTAAAATTGCCACAAGTGATTTAACAGATGAGGACTATGATCAGATAGATCCAGATGATCTAGAAATCATGGATTTGAAATGGAACATGGCTATGATTGTTCGTAATGTTAAAAGATTCATGCAGAGAACTGGAAAAGATCTTCCAGCTTTAAACAAGAAGTTGGGTTTTGACAAATTAAAAGTAAAGTGTTATAATTGTCAAGAATTCGGGCATTTCGCGAAGGAATGTGACAAACCAAGGAAAGAATACACTGGACCTCGTGGTCAAAGTCAAAATGCTTCTACACCACGAGGAAGTGATGCTGAAAAGAAACCATCTTCTTCTACAACACAAGCAATGTTAGCAGACAGAACTGATTGGTCACAACGACTACTATGCAATGATGTTCAAGCAAATTTGGCTGGTTTACATGAAGATTGTCAAGATGCTACTGGTAGTGCGATGTCTTTCGATAATGATTCTGGATCTGATTCTGACGATTCTTGCGACAAGCCTTCTGAATCAATGTATGCTTACATGGCTAAGATCAATGAGGTTAGTAATTCTATTTCTTCTACTTCATTTGTTAAAGCATCATGTGTTGACTGTGAATCTAACAACTCTAAGTTAGAAGTTTTGAAAAATCAAAATGATAATCTTATAAGAGAAATTGCTTCTCTTAAGGATACTTATCGACAATCTCTTGAATCTCAAATGAGATCTCGAGAAAAGATTGAAGAATTGTCGACAAGTAATCACGATCTCAAAGCCGAGTTATCTGTGAAAATGACCATTAATGACCAAAAGTTTCAGGAAATCTTGAAACATCGTTCTAAGATAACTGAGCTTGAGAATGAGGTTCTTGAATTGAAGAACAAATTGGGAAAATTTAGGAATTCATCTTTTCTGTTGAATGAAATTATTGAAGTATCTGGAAAACAAAAAGATTCTAAGAAAGGTATTGGTTTTGTTGAAATTCCACCACCTTTTCATAATGATTATAAAATTAATCCTTTTGCAAGAAAAGAAGAGGATTTGATTCAAAAAGAATCTGTGATTTTTGAAAAACTTAAATTGGTTAAACCTGAAATTGTCAAATCCCAAGTGCTCCTCAAAAACCTCATGTGTAAAGTAAAAAGGTCTTTGTTGAAAATGTTGATAAAGTAATTATTGAAGATGTGTTTGAACCTGAGATAATACACAAGAATAAGAACATTCCTAGTTCTAATCATATTCTTTGCGAACCTCAAGAGTTCGAGGAAGCTGTGTATGGTTCATTCAAATCTCAAATGAACAAGGAAGAAACTGTGAAAACCAAACCATTAAGGACAAAGAAGTCAGTTAAACCAAAGATTTCTGACGAGGACTTAATGCGTTTCATTAATCCTCCGAGTTCTAAGTCTTCTTCGGCTAGAGTTTTTAAGTTAAAGGGAATGGACACAATGTTCACTGAAAAAGACATTCCAATTAGTATCATTAAACCTGAACTAATTGAGAGTGTTTTTGTCAATGAAACTTCAAAAATTCAAGAACTTGAACGTGTGTATGCTCAAACAAAAACTTCAGTTCAATCTGATCCGTTGACTAAGGCAAAACAATTTTTAAAACAAGCTAAGAAGATTAGCTTTGTGAAGTCAACTGGAACAGATACACTAAAAAGCTTTTCGAACTGTTCTAATTTAGATTTTTATTTAAAGAAGAAATCTGACTTATCTGATAAGTTTGCTAAGAGCATGACTAAAAATGTGAGTCATCATCAATCATCTGCATCATTTATTCCAATTACTTCTAAACATCATCATGTAGACATGCGAACTTGTTTTTTATGCGGTCAACAAGGTCATGTTGTGAAGAATTGTAGTCAGTAGAATTATCCGAATCTTCATCCTTTTATCAAGGACAAATCTAAACCAATTCCAGTGGTCAAGGAGATTCTGAAACGACCTGTGTCGTATGCTGATGATACTCATATTTTCTTCTCTGATGTGAATCCTCGGAAGGTTCTTCATGTCAATGAGACACGCGGTCAAGTGAAACCAAAATTCATTCCAACTGAACCTTTATGTCAAAACAAGAATTCAAACATTGTTCAGGCAGCTTACTTAAGACGAAAGTCTAGGAAGCCGGTAACTTATTCACAAGTGGCTGAACAACAGTTGAAATCTGTAAAGATTAATGATCAAAGAGAAAACCAAAAGGTGCCCAAGACCGAGGCCTGGGCTGCCTTTTTGAACTAATCACTTTTGTTTGTGTGTAGGGTTCATCCAAGACCATTTCTGGTGAAAACTGGATCATGGATAGCGGATGTTCTCGTCATATCACTGGGAATCTCAACCTATTAACCAACGTAAGAAATATTCAAGGGGGTTATGTAGCGTTCGCTGGGAATTCTGGGGGCATGATCACACACGAAGGTGAAGTTTCAAATGGTCACATTACGTTTGAGAAAGTGAATTATTGCGACAAGGTTGATCATAACTTATTGAGTGTATCGCAGATTTGTGATAAAAAATACACTACGATATTTACTGACAAAGAGTGTCTTATCTTGAAACCGGGTTATGTTATTCCCGAGGACATGGTTGTCATGCGATCACCACGATCAAATGATATTTATGTCTTAAATATGAGTTCTAAGATATCAACATCGATTGAAACATGTTTTGTCTCGAAAGCAACCGAGAAAGACTCGATTCTATGGCATCGTAGAATGGGTCACATACATGTCAGAAAGATGAATTATTTAATGGTAAATGACTTAGTTGAGGGTGTCTCGTTAAAGAATTTTAAGTTATCTGATCACTGCGTTGCATGCAAAAAGGGCAAGCAGAAGAAGAAGACACATCCCTCTAAGTTATTGAATTCCATTGATACTCCTCTTGAACGACTTCATATGGATTTGTTTGGTCCAGTGAATCGTGCGAGTATTTCTGGAGACTGGTATTGTCTGGTAGTGACAGATGATTATTCAAGATATTCGTGGGTGTTATTTATCAGTTCAAAAGATTAAACACCAGTTTTGGTACAAAACCTTATTACTAAGATCGAATCACTGTATAAACAAAAGGTGAGGAGAATTCGAAGTGATAATGGTACTGAATTCAAAAACACTATATTGGATTTCTTTTGTATTCAAAAGGGAATTCACCGAGAATATAGTGCACCTTATGTACCTCAACAAAATGGTGTTGCTGAAAGGAAAAATAGAACTCTGATTGAAGCTGCACGTACAATGCTCGCTGATTCAAAGCTTCCTGTTCAATTTTGGAATGAGGCAGTGAATACAGCTTGTTATACGCTTAATCGGGTTCTAACAGTGAAACGACTCAAGAAAACAAGCTACGAGATCTTAAATAATAGAAAACCTAATTTAAAGGAATTTGCCTCTTCCTGGTAATGAATTAAGCGGCAGCGAGGAGGTCCGGTTCCATAGTGATTTCGTCTGCTTTTGGAACTTAGATTCCTAGGGACAAAGAAAGTGACTTCGGAACCATTTGGGTGTCCGTGTACAATGTTGTAGAAGGATTCGGGTAAATTTGAAGAAAAAGCTATCGAAGGGTATTTCTTGGGATATGCATCTCCAAAGAAAAGGGTTTTTAATTTCACATCTGGCTGTGTTGAAGAATGGTACCATGTGGACTGTTAAAAGTACACAACTCCTCCTCAAGGGAAAGGTCCAGACTGGATGTTTGACTACGATAGTTTATTTAATTCTTTTACTCCTTCGACTGAACACATCGATGAAGATCTGGTTAGAGCATACTTTGAAGAACATTTGAACATTCCAGGATCTTCAAGTTCTAATACAGTTGAAGTTCAACCAGATGCTCCAACTGAAGAATCTCAAGTTGTTTCTCCAGTTGCTATTGATAATGTTTCTACTTCTTTTGATGATGATCAAGTTGAAATTCAAGTTATTGATCTTGACAGTGATAATGTTTCATCTCCCGAGTTGGGTGAACATTACACTAACTTATTTGATAATGTTGTTGTTCCTGAGAATCCCACTCTTCGGATTCATGGATATCATCCACAGGAAAACATCATCGGAGAACTTGATGTGGGTGTTCGTACACGTCATCAAGTTGCTTCGTCAAGTGACAATAACACGTTGTGTGCTTACACTAACTTACATTCTTCGGGAATTGTAAATCTTGCTAAATTCAATTGCTTTCTATCTCAAGTTGAGCCAATGACAGCTCGTAAGGCACTTGAAGATCCTTCTTGGGTAGAAGCTATGCAAGATGAATTACAACAATTTGCACGTTTGGGTGTTTGGGACTTAATAGACAAACCTGCTAGAGTTAAGAAAGCTATTCCGACTAAGTGGGTATTTAAGTGTAAGAAGGACGATCGAGGGGTGATTGTCAGAAACAAAGCACGTCTAGTGGTGCAAGGTTTTTATCAGCAAGAGGGTATTGATTAAACAGAGGTATATGCTCCAGTTGCAAGATTAGAGTCGATTCGAATCTTCCTGGCTTATGCAGCTCATAAGAATATCAAGGTTTATCAAATGGATGTTAAGAGTGCTTTTCTCAATGGTGAATTACACGAGGAAGTGTTTGTCCAACAACCACCTGGTTTTGAAGATCCTGATTATCCAGACTGTGTTTACCGATTAAACAAGGTCCTGTATAGTCTACATCAAGCCCCGAGAGCTTGGTATGGCACGCTCGCCGACCATCTGACTGATAATGGCTTCAAACGAGGAACTGTTGACTGCACATTATTTCATAAAACTGTGGGTGATGATCTTCTTCTAGTCCAGATTTATGTTGACGATATTATTTTTGGGTCTTCAAATGACACATTGTGTAAGGAGTTCGAAAAGTCTATGCAAACAAAGTTCGAGATGAGCTCGATGGGAGAAATGAATTTCTTTTTAGGGTTGCCGGTTCACCAGTCTGCTCACGGTATTTTTATTCATCAGACTAAGTATGTGAACGACGTCTTGAGCCGATTCAAGATCTCTGCCGGAAAAATCCCTTCTACTCCTCTTCCAGTGGGTCACAATTTATCACCGGATGAATTGGAGGATACCGTTGATCCAACCCTTTATCGTGCTATGATTGGTTCTCTAATGTATTTAACGGCTTCTCGCCCTGATATTATGTTTGCTGTTTGTCTTTGTGCTAGGTATCAATCAAGTCCACGAGTGACTCACCTAGCTGCAGTCAAGAGAATTCTTCATTATTTGAGGGGAAATCCAGACATCGGGTTGTGGTACCCCAAGGATAATACTTTCATTCTTACTGCCTACTCAGACTCAGATTATGGAGGATGCAAGATCAACTTCAAATCAACGACTGCGGGATGTCAATTTTTAGGAAACCGACTTGTTTCCTGGCAGTGTAAGAAGCAGACAACGGTCTCCACTTCAACCGCTGAAGCTGAGTATGTTGCAGCCTCGAGTTGTTGTTCCCAGGTTTTGTGGATACAACAAAATCTTCGAGACTACGGTTTGAAGTTTCTTACTACTCTCATCTTGATTGATAATTCTGCTGCTATTAGTATCACCAAGAATCTCGTACAACATTCTAAAACGAAACATATCGAAATTCGATATCATTTTATACGGGATTGCTATGAAAAGAAGTTAATTGATCTTGAGAAAGTACACACAGATTTTCATAAAGCCGATCCATTTACCAAAGCATTTGATAAATCACGTTTTAACTTTTTGCTTGGTTTAAATGGATTGAAGACCCTTGCTGAGATCCTAAAATTAGGTTAATTAGCTTTCACATGCTTTATTGATTTAGCTTAAGTTTTTTTTTTATGTTTTTAGGTTTTAGGGGGTGAAAATCTAGAAAATACAAAAAGAGTGTGTTTTTCGTTTGTCTAGACAAAATCCAAAAACATTAAAAAAAATTTCAAAATAAAAAAATATATATATTATAATTTTGAAAAACCAAAAAAATGCGATTTATGTTTTTGTACAGAAAAATCCGAAAATCCAAAAATATTGTGAAGTTTATTTCGTTTATAAGAAATTTGAAAAAGACAAAAATATTGTGTTTTAAAGTTTGTACAGAGAAAAACCAAAAAGATTTTTAGATTATTTTCTCGCTGAAAATTATGTCGGTTGTTTAAGTTTGTGAAGCATGCTTGCATGTCTTGGTCCTATGATTCACTTGTGAATTGATGGTTAGCCATTTATTTATTAACTTAAGTTAACTGGGGCGATTAAATTTATCTTTATTTTGTTTTATGCTCCTCAAAATTTTGAGTTTTTGAAGCAAAAAAGAGAAAATGATAGTACATTGATTATCTTGACCCCAAATTCAGCAAAAAGTAAGCTTAAAAGACTGTGTGCTTAATTGCATTGGTGCATTGGTAGGTCTTAAAACAACCCAGTAGAGTAAAGTATGTGATATAAACATAAAGAAACGCCAAATTGAAAGGGGTGTTAGTCTCTAGCAAAAGTCTCGGTGAGGATGGCAGAAATGTAATAACCAGTCATACTCAAGCCTTATATTTGTTGATCACCCAAAAATCAAATAAAGCAAATAACAAGCGTTAAGATTCTGGACACTGTGAGTCTTTATGCGGCTTAACCATCTGGGTATTCATAAGCATGAATATTTCACTTGCTTTCTAGAGCAAACCCAAAGTCATTAAACTTGATCACTGCTGTACTTCGTACAATTTAAATTACTGACTTGATCAAAATCCGTTGTTAGTCATACAATTGTTCCTCCCTTGCGTGCGTCTTAATACCATTAAGAAACGGACCCCAGGGGATACAATGTATGTAAGCCGACAGATGGACTCGTGCATACTCACTCACAGTAAAGGAAACTTGATGCATTGCTCAAAATTTTCTACAATTGGTATCAAAATTTTGATCAACAATATAATGGTTTAAGTCAAGTTGGGGTGATTTGGCAAAAATCAAATTAAGCTTGAACCGTGATTAGAGGCTGATAGCTTCTGATATTCTGTGCTTTAATTGAACAATTTAATCATATCACAAAAATACTTGAATGTGTGTTATTAGATTTATGTGGACAACAATACCAATGACCGACTTATCGCCAGTCATAATATCGCTGAAATATAAAACTGTGATGGAAGGGCCATTTGGTCAATATGATTCTCTGCTCAAACTCAACAAAAATACAAAAATATGTACTGCTTTTGATAAAATCATTGAAAAAAAACACAAAAAGATGGTCTATTTTAAAGGACTGGATATTCTTCTGTAAATACATTCTTTAATTCTTTAAATTTTTACAAAATATCAAAAATATTTTCGTCTTCTTAGTACAAAATACGTAAATAAATTTTTAAGTTATGTTTCAGAAATCTGAATTTTTTTTAACGTATCTGGTTGTCGGGATAAAAGGGTTTCTCAATAATTTTATTTAATAATTTATTTAATACTTTAATTAATTCATTAATTTATTCAATTTATTTATTTAATTTAAAATTAAATAAAAGAATTTAATTCGCTAAAATTCAATTCGTTATTTATGGATAACGAACTAGGTGATTCTTTAGCGCACTAGCTTCTGGTTCGCTAACCTAATTCGCTTCCGCACTCTGTAACGAATCATCTGTTGGTACATGTTTGTCAGTAGTTCATAGTCTAGTATTTGTTATCGAGTCTGTAATATAGTTAATGGTTTGTTTATGGTTTGTTTTGTAAACTAGCGAAGTTATCAGCAAGTTCGCCATGGCGAACTTGCTGATCTAGCGAGGTTACTGACAACTTCGCCAGTGGCGAAGTTGTCGTGTTTAAATAGAACGTTTCAGCAGAGAACGTGAAAAAAAAGGGTTTTGGTTTTACGTTTTGTTTCGTTTTGTTCTCTGTAACAGTGACCTACTGTCACGTGTTTGGTTATTCAATATAACGTGTTTACCTTATAGCTCGTGTTCATTGTTCGTGTATTCAATCTATACAATATCTACGCTCGTATCTATATACGCAGGGATTCCGCACCTGCGTTGTTAGAGATTTCCCGTATACGATCCACGTCCAGTAACCTACAATTGGTATCAGAGCCATCGGCTCGATTGTGAGGTTCGGGATTTCACGCGGGTGTAGATTTCGTCTCATTTCGGGTGTTACCGGGACGAGTTTTTGGTGTGTTTATTCATTCTAGCTACCTACCAGTGTGTTTAAGCCTTTAAACCTTCAAAATTCTCGTTAAAATCCGAGTTTCAGATCTGAACTGTTCTTCGTGTTCATCGGGCGAAGTTACCGTTCATCGGGCGAAGTTGCTGAATTCAGGCGAAGTTGCCGTCACTGGAGATTAGGGTTTCGGCGAAGATATAAGGATTAGCGAAGTTAACCACAACTTCGCTTACCTCATAAGTTCGCCACAGCGAAGTTATCCGTAACTTCGCTTACCACCCAACTTCGCTTACCACCCAACTTCGCTTACATCCTAAGTTCGCCCATTTTAAGCGAAGTTATTTTTAACTTCGCCAAGCCAAGCGAATTTAAGATCCGCGAAGTTCTTGTTCAGCGAAGTTAACTTCCAGCGAAGTTATTCTTAACTTCGCCATCTGAGCTGTTTTAATATTTTTTTTGTGTTTTTTTCAGGTTTTTTTTTTCAGGTTTTTGCAAGGATGTCCGCGATTAACATCTCAGATTTAGTCAAGATGGAGGTAGAGGCGGGGTCAGCCACTAAGGCCCCGAGGTTGATGAAGGGAACGGACTTCGTGGCGTGGAAGGACAGGTTCATCCAGTATATCAAATATCAGGACGCCAAGATGTGGGTGTGCATGCAGGATGGATATGTACCTCCAACCATGCAATACGAAGGACGTGATGTGGTTAAGAAGTACAGTAAGATGGATGACGAGGAGAAGAAAATGTACGAGGCTGAGAGTAAGGCCCATGCTGCTATTACTATGGCACTACCTCAAGAAGTTCTTCATACATTCCGAAAGTACACTTCTGCAAGAGAGCTCTGGGATGCTCTGGAAAACAGATTCGAGGGGAACGTGGGTATACGTGCCTCAAAAATTAAACTTTTAAAAACCCAATTCTCCGTCTTCAAATATTTGAAGAATGAATCCTTAGATGATATTATCACCCGATACTATCACTTAATGACAGAGCTTAGCAACTATTCAATTGCCTATCGAGAGGAGGAGATCGTTGAAAAGCTTCTAGATGCTCTCCCACCGAAGTGGGAAATGTACACCGTGTTAATGAGGGAAGACAGAGACTTTCCTAACTGTGACTTAGAGACTGCAGTAAACAAGCTCAGAACTTATGAGCTAAATATGGTACGAAAGGAGACACCTACAGACCAGATACAAGACCCTGGTATGTATGGTGCTAAAGTTAACTCAGGCTCAAGTTCAAGGCCTGAATCTGCTGCATTTTATTCGAAGGGGGAGTCAGGTTCTGACTCTGCACATGAAGGAAATGTTTCTGTGAACTCAAATGGGGACGTATGTTTTGTTGCTGGAGGATCTAGTGCTTCAAAGCCTCAATCCTCTACAAGTGGTTATTCAGCTGGTCCCACAAGCAATAATTACACCAAGATGCCTATGAGTGTAAAATCTGCTGAAGAGCAGTTTGCAGTCTACGCTTCATTTATTGCTTCATACGAGAATTATATCCAGGGGAAGATTGTGGACCCTGCCGTTCTTGATGAGGATTATGACCAGATTGATGCTGACGATTTGGAAGAAATGGATTTGCAATGGCAAATGGCAATGATCGTGAGACGGGTAAAACGTTTTATGAACAAAACAGGAAGAAAGTTTGTTGGTGGTAGGCCTGGATTTGACAAATCAAAAGTAAGGTGCTACAATTGTCAACAGTTCGGGCACTTTGCTAGGGAATGTAGGAATGAGAGAGTTGAACGGGGACAAGTTAGGCCTAACCAACACTCTGGAATTAACCGCGAGATCAATGCCATGTTAACTAGAGAGGCAGGAGAATACAACTGGAACCAACACTCAAGTGGTTTGGGTGAACAAGCACACATGGCTGAGACTGAAGCTGTAGAAGTTGAGAAGGTTGATGGAGAGAAGAAAGCAAATGAAGAAGAAACTGCTTTCATGGCGAACGATCAGGATGGTAGATCCAAGGTATGTCCCAAAATTATTTGTGCTAATTGTGAAAATTTGACTGAGCAACTAACCAATATAACTGATCAGTATGTCAAATTAGATGCTGAGTTTAAAACTGTTAAAGAAGATCACCATTTCATTAAAGCAAGAGAAAACAGTTATAAAGTTAAGATAAAGGCTTGTGAAAAAGACATTAAAAGTCTTAAAACTAAACTTGCTGAGAAAATAGAAATTATTGATCTTAGTTATGAGGTTTTGGAAGAAAAGACAAAATTGATTGCTGATAGAGATAAACAGATTGCTGACCACCAGGTAAAGGTGGTGGAACTGAACCGCAAACTTGAGCAGTTCAGAAACTCCTCGGCTATCCTTGATCACCTTGTGAGTGATCCAAGTACCTCTGCAAAGAGGGCAGGAATCGGATACCACGAGGTTCCACCACCCTTTAACCATAATTACACTTATAATCCAAGTGTTCAGAAATCTGTTGATTTTGAGATTGCTCAGTCAACCCCAATTAGAATTACTAGTGTCAAACCAAGTGTTAGCTGTGGCGAAACAAGTTCGCCTGTTTCTAGTGTGAATATTTCTGTATCAAGTCCAGTCTCATCAGATTCGGATATGTTGTCCGAATCTGGTCAGACAAAAGAAAAGGTAGAATTACCCACCAGTGGAGATAATGATAAAGTTTCTAAAAAGAGTTCTCCACTCAATCCGTACGTCCCACCTTATGTGAGACGAACGGCTGGTAATACTACCTCTACATCCAAACCAACATTTGACAAGAAAATGGAGAGTAGATGTTGCTTTAGATGTAACAGGTTAGGACATCTTGTTGCAGATTGTCCTTTGAAACCGAGATTTAGAGATGTGAAGCCAAATAAAAATGAGAATAAGCGTCATTTTATTCCAGCTAAAAATGAAAACTTTAAAAATTGCCAAAATGTAACGAATTCAAGTTTTCATAAAAACCAACCTCATTTTTACAACCAAACCACAAGAAATAACACTTTCTATTCTCAAAGGTTTGGAAGGCATTACACTCAATCTGCAGGGAGATTCCCTAACAGGACGTACAGAAATTATCCTGACGCTAACTTGAGAAAGCCAGGGTACGGGATGTATCGATCCAAGACCAACTGGTCTTGGGTCCCAAGATTCTAACTCATTGTTTTATTGTGCAGGAACAGTTGAACAGGGCTGCCAACAATCTTTGGATTGTAGATAGCGGCTGTTCCCGGCACATGACTGGCAACAAACACTTGTTGCAAGATTTAAAACCTGTTCAGGGAGCTAGAGTTAGTTTTGCTGGTGAAAGTGGAGGACGAATAACTGGAAGAGGAACAGTGTCAAATGGGAGGATGACACTAGAGAATGTGAATTTTGTGGAGGAGTTAAAGCACAATCTGCTAAGCGTGTCGCAGATTTGTGATAAAGATTATACTGTCCATTTCACGAAAGATGAAGCGATTGTGTTAAAGCCTGGTTTTCAAATACCAGAAGAATGGATTGTGATGAAAGCTCCACGTGAGACAAACACTTATGTGATGGATATGAGGTCAACTGTAATGATAACTGGAGAATCATGTTTACTGACAAAAGCTAGCGAATCTTAATCGGAGCTGTGGCACAGGAGGATGGGACATATTCATCTTCGGAAGATGAACTACCTTGTCAGAAATGGGCTTGTGATTGGTGTTCCTTTAAAGAATTTCAACTTTGAAGATAAATGTATTGCATGCAAGAAAGGAAAACAACATAAGAAAAGCCATCTCACCAAGAAGATTAATTCAATAGGTGGTACTCTAGAGTTACTTCATATGGATCTCTTCGGTCCAGTGAATGTACAAAGTCTTGGCGGTACTTCCTACTGCTTGGTGATAACTGATGATTACTCGCGATACTCGTGGGTATACTTTCTGAAAACTAAAGATGAGACTGCTCAGATGGTAAAGAATCTAATTACAAAAGTTGAGAATATCATGAGCAAATCAGTTAAGTACATCAGAAGTGACAATGGGACGGAGTTCAAAAATTTTGAAATGGAAATCTTCTGTCTTCAGAAGGGCATTGAGCATCAATTCAGCGCTCCGTATACTCCACAACAGAATGGAGTGGCTGAAAGGAAGAACCGAACGTTGATAGAAGGAGCCAGAACTATGCTGGCTGACTCAAAACTTCCTGTGATGTTCTGGGCTGAAGCGGTGGCTACAGCCTGCTATGTTCTGAATCGGGTGTTAACGGTTAAGAAGCTTGGAAAAACGTGTTATGAGCTTATGCAAGGAAGGAAGCCCAACTTGTGCGGTCTTGAGCCATTTGGGTCTCCTTGTTCGATTTTGAAGCCTAACTCGAAATTTGGGGAAGTAGCTGATGAGGGAATCCTCGTTGGTTACGTTGTTGGGACCCCCAACAGACGGATCTTCAATACTTCCACTTGCAAGGTGGAGGTGGTCTGTAACACTGACATTACTAGTTACCAACCGCCAAAACCAAGCAATGGACCGGCGGAGCTCTTTGACTATGTTAAACTTTTTAAGTCGTTTAACGTGCCTGATCTGGAGATTTCTGAAGTGGAAGAAACTACTGCGACGAAGATGATTTTTGATGAGGAAGAGAATTTACTGCACCATCAGATGACTGAAACATCTCAACCTTCCACATCAAACCCTTTCAATACCCCTGCGGCCTCAACTGAAGACGAATTCATTAATCCGTTTCACTCTCAGCCTGAAACAACCATAGATGAGCTCTCTTCAAACTTAGAAGACAATCTGCATGTCGGTGCTGTACCGACCACGAGAATTCACAAGAATCACCCACTGGAGAATGTTATAGGTGATGTGTCCTCCGGTGTACAAACCAGAAGTAGTTTGACCGAGAACACCTGTGTCTATACCAGCATAAGAGACACAGGTATACTGAATGAATGTTTGTACTCCTGCTTTATAAGCCAAATTGAACCAAAAAAAATTATCAAATGGCTTTAAAGGACAGCTCGTGGGTCGATGCCATGCAGGAAGAGTTGGCTCAGTTCAAGAAGATGGAAGTGTGGACTTTGGTTGAAAAACCAAAGCATGTGCATGCTATAGGCACAAAATGGGTGTTCAAATGCAAGAGAGATGATAAGGGAATAGTCGTGCGTAATAAGGCGAGGCTGGTGGTTAAAGGTTTCAATCAACAAGAGGGTATTGATTACAATGAAGTTTTCGCTCCTGTTGCCCGGTTAGAAGCAATTCGACTGTTTTTGGCATTTGCTGCTTTTAAGAAGATGAAGGTTTTTCAGTTGGATGTTAAGAGTGCGTTCCTTAACGGGAAAGTTGATGAGGTTGTGTATGTTGAGCAACCTCCGGGTTTTCCAGACCCGGACTTTCCTG
The DNA here is from genome assembly GCF_021521415.1 of Bidens hawaiensis. Taxonomy (NCBI): domain Eukaryota; kingdom Viridiplantae; phylum Streptophyta; class Magnoliopsida; order Asterales; family Asteraceae; genus Bidens; species Bidens hawaiensis. The sequence goes on along the minus strand of NW_027495573.1, from coordinate 158,981 downwards.
ATCACGTATACAGGTTGAGCAAGGCATTATATGGGTTACATCAGGCTCCTCGGGCCTGGTATTCAACTTTATCTGATTACTTGCTGGAAAATGGTTTCGAGAGGGGGTTGATAGACAGCACGCTTTTTGTAAAGAGAGATGGATGTGACTTCCTGCTGGTTCAAGTCTACGTGGATGACATAATTTTTGCAGCCACAAGAGTATCCATGTGTCAGGATTTTGAGGACGTCATGAAGAAACGATTCGAGATGAGTGCAATGGGTGAACTAACTTTCTTTTTAGGTTTGCAGGTGGATCAAAGGAAGGATGGTATGTTCATTCATCAAACGAAATATGTTCATGATGTGCTGGAAAGATTCAAGATGGGGGACAGTTCTCCATTTGACACACCAATCTGCGTCAATCACAAACTGGGAACTGAATCAGACGGTGACGCGGATGTGGACCCTACTCAATATCGGGCGATAATAGGTTCTTTGATGTATTTAACTGCTTCTAGACCTGATATTATGTTTGCTGTTTGTCTTTGTGCTCGTTTCCAGGCAAACCCAAAGGAATCTCACATGAAAGGTGTGAAGAGGATCTTGCGGTACCTCAAAGGCAAGCCGAAACTAGGGTTGTGGTACCCGAAAGGTGGAGACTTTGAACTGATAGCATACTCGGATTCTGACTATGGTGGTTGTAATCAGAGTCGGAAGTCAACAACGGGAGGCTGCCAATTTCTTGGAGGAAGATTAGTTTCATGGCAGTGCAAGAAACAAACATCGGTTGCAATTTCAACATGTGAAGCTGAATACATGGCAGCATCCAACTGCTGCTCCCAGGTTTTATGGATTCAGCAACAATTGCGCGACTACGGTTTGAATTTTCTACTCTCTCCCATTTTAATTGATAACACTGCCGCAATCTCAGTCATTAACAATCCCGTGAAGCATAGTAAAACAAAGCATATTGACATTCGTCATCACTTCATACGGGATTGTGCTGAGAAGAGACTCATAAAGATCGAAAAAGTTGATACTCTTGAAAATCTTGCTGACTTGTTCACAAAAGCTTTTGATAAATCAAGATTTCTTAACCTGATTGAGCTTAACGGGATGGTCAATCCCGAGTAACCATGTTCTACCTTAAAAAAAAAAAAAAAAAAAAAAAAAAAAAAAAAAAAAAAAAAAAATGTCTTTATTGCTTAAAATTAGTCGGTTATCTCAGTTTGATGGACATCTCCTCGGATATGTTTTGGTCCTTGTTTTCGATTTAGGAGATGAGGATAGCCATTAACCGGAAGACTGAAAGTAACTGGGGCAGTCTTGACATGTTTTCTTTCAGTTGCTGAAAATTAGTCGGTCATTCTTAGTAAGAAGGACACATACTTGTATGTGGTCGGTCCAGTTGATCCAAGGATCTTCAGGATAGCCGTTTACCTGATGACTTTGACATGATTGGGGCAATTGAAGTCAAAATTTTTTTTGGGAAATGAAATTACTTTTCAAGTCTATTACTTCGTAAGAAGTTCTTTGCTATGTTTAACAGAAAATTGATCCAACCTTGGAAAATGATAGATATACTGATTGTGTGTGCTTAGCTAGTGAAGTTATTAGGCTTAAAAGGCTTTAGAACAGTCATTGTATGTCATGGTGATTTTAATGGTGCGTAAAAGTGTATGTGATACTAACTTAAATTTACTCGAATTTATGTGGAAACTCCTTAAGAGTTTTGCATGGCTTCATACATATCTTTTCGAATGATAGGCAGAAAGGCGACTACCCAGTCATACACGAGCCCGTGAGTGTTCTGATTCCCGTAAAGAAAGCATCTCAAGACACTGCAGTGATCCAGATTCGGGACTTGCAGTAGTTTAGTACTCCGATGTAAATACTGATGTTGATTCAAAAAAAAAAAAAAAAAAAAAAAAAAAAAAAAAAAAAAAAAAAAAAAAAAATAAATTTTATTCATGTATCATTTTTGTACTTATGAGAAATAGTGACAATCAAGACGAGAACCGAGACTTCTCAAGATTTCTCAAGTTTGGAGTAAGAAGAAAACGGGAAGCAGACAACAAGTATCTACAAGTTAATCAGACACTATGGGTCGAAGTCAATTCGGGGTGACGTGGGTATAGCCAAATACGCTTTGAGAATAGATAGAAGTCATCATTACCTCTGAGTTGTTGCCATCTTAAATTTTTGAGCTTAACTGAACCTTAATCCGTATCACAGAAACAATGATAACCATTTAAGTTATTACATGCTTACAACCTGTCTCTCTATGTCATAATACAGCCAAACACGGATCCAAGTGACAGTCACATAGCTAGTATGATTCCTGTTCGGATCTTTTCAAAAACCTAGTGGTCCCTGACTAGACTGAAATTTGATCCCTTATTTCGTTAAAATTATATAAGTATTTTCTGTTACGTAGTTATTTTATTTTTATTATTTTATTATTATTGGTTACTTGGACATAATCATTTTAGTTATAACTCTTTTTGGAAGTTTTCAAGGTTAAATGACAGATTTTTCAAACTTAAAGGGCTGATTTTGAAGGTACTGGCGAAGTTGTTGAATTTGGCGAAGTTGTTGAATTTGGCGAAGTTGTGCTTAACTTCGCCATGGCGAAGTTAATCGTAACTTCGCCAGACACAACTCCGCCCTATATACGTTATGTCACTGTGCTCATTTGTTATCTTCCGGCGAACATATATTCACTAAACCCTACGGCAATCTTTATACTCAATCGTCTTTTCGATCTTGTGTTTCTTGTTACTATTATTCGTGTGGTATGTGTTATCTCTTGCGTCTTACCTCTCTCGTTCGTAATAGTTTACCCGGTTCGAGACCTCGGATCGTCGGTTTTTCAAAACCAAGTTTTTCCGACCCTTTGTTACGTGCTCATGGACGAGCCTTACGTCTCAAATCCTTTGAAATATGTTGTTCTTCACTTATAAATCATCGATTTTGTCCGAAAACCATCGGACAAAATCGATTGAATCTCAACAGTCGCTGGTTCTGGTTCTGGCGAAGTTAAGGTTTTGGCGAAGTTATCATCAACTTCGCCAGTGGCTGAAGTTCGCCAATGGCGAAGTTGTCCCCAACTTCGCCCTCGGCTTAAGTTCGCCAGTGGCGATGTTAACCGTAACTTCGCCAAGAATTTAACTTCGCCTATTTCCAATGCCTTATCAGTTTTCAGACGAACTTAAGGACGAAGCGAAGTTGTCTCCAACTTCGCCTCATCCTTAACATCGCCTGTACTGGTTACCTCACAACTTCGCACTTGGTAAACCGCGAGCTTGTGATTTCGGTTTTAAACGGTTCTAACTTGATTTGTTTTGTGCAGATATGGCTGCTGTTGGAGGAACTGGTGGTAATGACGGTGATGACCAACGACGACAATTCTTTCCATCCCACAACCAATATATCACCTTAGATCCGGATGCACGAGGCTTAGATGATTTCAGGGAGATTATCACATTTCTCCAGCGATCAAGGATATTTCATGCTATAACGACAACATTGCCCATCTCCCTACCAAACATTGAGGACTTCTGGGAGACAGCTTACCTTGATTGCAGGGCTGAGCCTTCGGTGATTAGAGCAACCGTAAATGGCCAAAACATACAATTCTCTTCTGAGGATATACGGTTGGCTCTGCAATTCGGTGCAGAAACCAGAGATGACCCTACGGAATTCACAGCTCCTTTCCGTGATGGAGCATATTTGAGAATGGGCTATTCGGGTCCACTGGGGGACTCACAAAGGAGGAAAGGCTTTCTGCTGGACCAATGGCGGTTCTTGATGCATGTGTTGATTGTTTGCATGTCCGGCAGGAAGGCGGGGACAGACGGAATGGGGGCGACGATGCAATCGGCTATGCTTGCGCTGACTTATAATCGCAGATACTCATTTAGTCAGATGATATTCTATGAGATTGATCGCCAAATACGGGCTGCGGCGCGCGAGCGATTCACTATGTATCCGCGCTTCTTGCAGATGATTATCAATCACATTGCTCCGTCTCTACCGCAACGGCGCCCAATCCGACACGTTGAGGGTGTATCCAAGCGTATCTTCGCTCAGTGCAGGACGTCAAGCACACGGAGCAACCCTGAGCGTCGTCCCAGGCATACTCCTCTTTTCGGGTATCTAATTAACCCAGAGTATGTCCATGCAGGCGGGGATGAGTTCAGGGATCCACAACAACATCAGGCGGCAGCACCTCCTGCTGTATCTGCTGCGCCTGTTGTCACTTCTGCTGCTGTGCCAGCTACTTCATCGCAGGCTGTGTCTACTGCTGAAAACATTGATCTGGATGCTGCTTTCAGTGGACACGGTCTGTTCGATATGGATCTCTCGGGTAATCAGTATTTGGGTACTACCTCAGCGGCTACTTCGGTAGCTGAAACCGAGCTGGATGAAACATTTGCTGAGGCCAGACGGTTGTTGGTGACTCGGGAGAGGACAACGGGTAAGCGGCCGAGGGCTGTGGATGAGGATGAAAATGATGAAGATGAGGAAGAGGCAGTCCAAGTTGTGCTGAGACGCTCACGTCGAGAACGACAAGGTATGGCCACTGGAGCGGGGGAGACTTCAAGGTACGTACGATTTGCTCCGCCTGCCTTGTCAGGTATGTCTCTATTGCCTACTACTGCACAGGTTACTGCGGTCGAGGCGTCGGCACCAGTAGTTGTGTCGCTACCACCCCAACTGGTTGATCCCCCGGTGGTAGTTGCACGCTTCGTCGAATCAACAATTACAACAACTGCAGGGTTACCTAGGGTACCACCTGCGGTCACTTCTGCTACTGAGGTTCCACCAACTCCATCGCCTGCTTCAGACTCTGAACGGATTGCTTCGCTGGAGCGTATTGTTACTGAACAATCGAAGACCATTGAACGCCTAGTGGAAGCCAATCAAATCCAAGCCGCCCTCCTGGTAAAACACGGACGAGTTATCGATGCCTTCAAGGAATTCTTGGCATCTCAGGGGGAGACGACTTGCAGGGGCGATGAGTTGAGAACAAAGAGACGACAAGATCATGACGATGATCCCAATGCACCTTCGGGTGCAGGTGGTGAGCTGCCAAGAACCTCTCAGGCTCTTGGGGCTTCCACAACTGAGGGGGAGTCAACTGATGCAGCGGGTGATGATGTTGTGGATGTTGATGACGATGCTGATGTTGAAGATGTCATCGATGCTTTGAAGGACTTAGATGAGGAGGAGGATGATGACTGTGTGAATGATGATGACGTGTTGCCCGTGGAGGAGATAGAAAGGATTGGAGAAAAGATTGATGTGGTAAATGTGTTGGAAGAAGGAGAGATCGTGGATGATGCAGTGGAACATGAGATTCCAGCTGTTGAAAGAGCAGATTTTGGGGATAAGAATGTGGTAGATGAGATGGTGTGGGAAGAGCAGCCTAGATGGAAGGAAGAATATGCTCATTGGTTTGTCAAGACCAAGAAGCCTGCTGTTCCAACCATGTTCAGAAAGAGCTACAACATTAAAGGGTATGCAGAGGCGAAAAAGGGGATTATTTGTTGGATTTATGATGAACAGCTCAAGTTGTTTGTGGTGAAGCGTTATGATGGCGTTCAATATTTCAAGAGAATGTTGAGATCGTTCAACACATTGCCTGAATGCGAAGTAAAGGACTTGGCCAGGTTGGGCCTGATAAACAGAAGCAACGACAATATGGCTAGAATGATTGAGAAGATAATGTGGAAAGAAGGAGTAAAAGAAAAGAAGTTCGAGTTGCTAAAGCCACAAAAGGGAAAATTAGTGAAGGATACAGAAAGAGGTATGAGAGCAGATGGTAAACCGTGGATGGTGATGAAGTACAAACCAGTCCGATGTATCAAGGAGGTACCCATGAAAACTATGCCTCAAAATGTACTGAAAGATCTGAAATGGTGGTATGTGGATTGCGAGACAGCTGAGGCGGTTATGGAAGATGAGGACGAACAAGAAGTACTTCGGGTTTATGACCCGATGCATCTTGTTAATCTATCGCAGGCTGATCTGGAAGTGCTGAACAACAAGAAGATCTTCTACATTCCTGCTTGGAAGGATCAAGCGAGGAAATATCAAGGAGTTGTGTCGGTGTGTGTGAGAGAAGGGGCGCACGCGTGAAAGTGCAAGATTACAAGACTCAGAGATCAAGATATGAAGCTACTGCCAAGGGGGAGTCTGTTGGTACATGTTTGTCAGTAGTTCATAGTCTAGTATTTGTTATCGAGTCTGTAATATAGTTAATGGTTTGTTTATGGTTTGTTTTGTAAACTAGCGAAGTTATCAGCAAGTTCGCCATGGCGAACTTGCTGATCTAGCGAGGTTACTGACAACTTCGCCAGTGGCGAAGTTGTCGTGTTTAAATAGAACGTTTCAGCAGAGAACGTGAAAAAAAAGGGTTTTGGTTTTACGTTTTGTTTCGTTTTGTTCTCTGTAACAGTGACCTACTGTCACGTGTTTGGTTATTCAATATAACGTGTTTACCTTATAGCTCGTGTTCATTGTTCGTGTATTCAATCTATACAATATCTACGCTCGTATCTATATACGCAGGGATTCCGCACCTGCGTTGTTAGAGATTTCCCGTATACGATCCACGTCCAGGAACCTACATCATCCCTTCGTTATGCATATTTAACGAATCATGACACGAATCATGTCTTGATTCGCTACCTTTAATTTAACGAATCACGTAGCGATTCGCCAGCATAAGGTAACGAATTAAGTTAGCGAATGGGCTAATTCGCTAACTTTAAGTTAAACGAATCCTCTGATACGTACAAGTTGTACCTAGGGTTACGTGCACTGACATATAAAACAAGAAAACGAATAGTATTCCACTGTTCGCCTTCTTTCTTCATCTTTAAGAAACCTATTCAAATTCTCTCTGAAATTTCGACCTTTTCGTTTGGATACTTCACAGATCTATTTGAGTTTCTAAGGTATAACTGATCTTGGCGATATCATTTTCGTCTAAAATGGCCATGTGTTGACTGCTGAATTATGAAATTTTAGGGGTTTAAGGGTTTTGAACTTTTGAAACTCATTTGTGTATAATTTATATTCATAATTGTATGATTTTGATATCATTATGATCGGAATCACTTTCCGATACCCTTGTGGACTTAAATCTTAATTTGATTGTTGTTTGCCGGGTTAATTATTGTTTCGTGTTATTGGTGTTTACCGTTGGTTCGTTTAATCCTTAGTACATCTAGGTATTGAGTCTCAATCTCATCCACCTAAGCTTACTAGTATGATTCCGAGCTCAACGAGCTAATTATCCTGATGTTTCAACGATAGTTATGGTCCAATTGTATCTGGGTTTACCATGCTGACTATTGTTGTTCATCCTAATTTTAAACTTGACTTTGTGAAGTCAAAGAACAAGTCTTAATTATGACCATTCGTTAGTCTTAGCGAATTGGAACTGTTTTGTGTCCAATTTGTTAACATTTTACACGAACTAGCTTAGCGAATAAGATGTTACACGAATCAGATTTTGATTCGCTTAAAATATAACGAACTAGTGTGTAGTTCGTCAAAATTAAATAGTGATTCACTATGTTCAGTTCGTTAAGGTATTTACTTGATAGCGAATCGCCTGATTCGTTATCTCATTGTAACGAATCAGTGTGATTCTTAACGAATGACATTTAAAAAAAATAAAAATTAAGTTAATTATAATATATATATATAGGATTTAAAACGTCTAATTTATGTAAATAACTTAATTCCATATATTTTTTATTATATATCCTAATATCTATTCGGTTTTATTTATACAGTAAAACATGGCTGATCAAGAACAACAAAATCAACCGCCACAAGAACAACCTCCACAAGGACAACCACAACAACAAGATCAACAAGCTGAAGTGATCTTATTGCCATTCGATAAGAAGCACAACATTTGTGCTTATGTTGAACAAGATGTGACTGATTTGAGAACGTTTGGAACTATGTTGACTTTCTTACAACGTTCGAAGATACATTATGCAATCACTGCTAAACCTAAAGTGTATCTTAGTATAATCAGGCAGTTTTGGAACACGGCAGAATTTGTTGAAGAAAATAATTGGGTTCGAGTTACAATTAATCAGATTCCTATTACGATTGATGTTGAGGTCATTCGTCGGGTACTTCAATTTGACGATAGTGATGATTACCCGAGTGAATTCGACAGGACATTGGTTAGGGGTTTATTCACACGATTAAATTATGGGGGTGATATTCGTAGATCTATGTTGAACAAGAATGGGTTGTGTCCACCATACAAGTATCTTCTACATGTGTTACTACATTGTATGAGTGGACGTCGCGGTGGTTTTGATGAATGTAGACTAAGTTTACAATCGGCGTTTGTTGCACTAATCCTGAACAAGCCATTCAACTACTCCGAACTTATCTTTGATCATCTGAAAGAGCAAGTTCAGCAAACTCTACCGTCGAAGAAGTTCTTGATGTATCCTCGCTTTTTACAGCTAATCATTCAGGATTTGATTCCTAATTTAGTGATTGATCGATTGTTGGTGAACGATGTTCTTGATATGGAACATATGAAAGCTGAAACAGTGCATCGTATGTTAATCTATCGAAAAGACAAGCCACAGGATAAACGGATGATTGGTCATATAATCAATCCGGATTATGTATGTCCTCCTAATTAGCGCTGGATCCATAATGATTCGGATTCCGAGCGTGAAGGGGGAGAAGGTGGGAACAATGATGGTGGAGATGATGATGGTAATGGTGGAGCTGGTGAACAAGCTCTTAAAGAACAACAAGATGCAGTCGATGCTGCTCTAGCTGCCACCATGAAAGCTCAGCTAGAAAGAAAACGAAAGGGCAAAGCTGTAGCTACTGGTAAACCACCAAAGAAGCCCCGTGTGTCTGCTGGGGCTGGAGTAATTATTGGAACACCACCACCACGTCAATCACCTACTCAAAGCTCGGCGGTGCCGCTAACTACTAGCACTCCGATGCTCACCTTGACAACGACGATGGTGTCACATGAGAGGCTCGGTCTAATCCCTCAAATGGCGTTGACCGAGATGCCGAGGCCTCCTGCTGTGTTGTCTACAGTATCTTCCACCACATCAATGAGACCTCCTCCTCTACCAACAACTACTCCTCCTCCACCTCCGCTTAGTGATGTCTCATTCATGAGAGGACCTGTTCAGCCTGTTCATCCATCCGTATACAACTTGCCACCAGGTCATCAAACTGAAATGCTGCTAAATCTGCTACATTTATATGAAAATCAAATGGCAGCTGATCTCCAAACTCAAGAACGACTCATGGAGAATCAACGAAAAATGATGAGTTATATTTCTTTCTGTCAGAAGGAGACTAAGTCGTTGCGTACGATTGTTGAGTCTCAAGGGGTGAAATTAAAGGAACAAGATGAGTTGATTTTACAATTAACTTGTAAAGAAGATGCCCTCAAGAAACTCAAAAATGACGATGATGATCCTGACGAATCTGATGCAGGAGGTGAGCCTAAACAATCGCATGGTTCACCCTCTGATGCTGGTGTTAGTGGCGCTGATGATTCGAGCAAGCAGATAATTACCTATCAAGATCCAACAGCTGCCAAGCCAAAAGAAATGATTGAGGCTAACACGGTGATATTTATTGATGGATTGGGGGTTGTTAGAAGTGTGGTGAACAGAGATGAGATAGAGGTCGGTGAGTTTGTGGTTAGATCTTTGACACGGGAGCAGATTTCGATTCTGCTTGGGATGAATGACGATCAGTTGACTGCTTTAGAGACTGAGCCCGGTGTCGAAGTGATCAATGAGGATGAAATGGAAGTTGATCCGTTATTTATGGATACGAATTTTATTTATGAGAACGAGGAGATTGAGATGGAGGATGTGACAACTGAAGAGTACCCGGACTTGTATCAACACGCAAACGTTGATCAAGGTGCTCCGGTATTTCATGAAGACGTAATTAAAGAGACTGAGGATGAACTGGAGAAGATTGTGCAGCGTACAGTTCCCTCACTCAAAGAAGTGACTGATGATGACATTGAAAGATGGTTCAAACGTCAGAAAGTGGGTAAGATTATAAGTGCTTATCGGTATGTAGATCAAGAAAGAAAAGATACCGCTGCTGCTTGGATTGAGGCTAATCAGGTGACTACCTTCAAGACTGTTTCTAAGGTACATGGTGATATTGTCTCCTGGCTCTATGATTCAGACCTTAAAGTATGTATAGTCAAGTGGGAAAAGGGTGTCCAGTATTACGAGAGGATAATGGATGTTTTAACTCTACCGCGTTGGGATGTACGTACCCTCGCGAGACTTCCATTTATCAATCGTGGGAATCACCGAACGGCTGAATGGTTTCATCAACACTTACTGTTCGAGGTCAATCATGGTTTCAAATTCTTCAAGCCCCAGGTTCCAAGACGTAAGCGCATTGATGATATTGATCCAAGGACCGGCTGGAAGAAACTTGTCTTGAAATTGAAGCCACCAAAGACAATGAAAAAGGTTCCTGTGAAGACAATGCCTCAAGATATTTATCTGTCTTTCAACCGTTGGTACTATGACAATCGTACTGGCGAGGCCGTTATTGTTCGTGGTCGAGGATTGCAGACCGAGCTCATTAAGATAATCGACCCGATGTGGTTGGTTAATTTATCAGAGACAGACAACGACGTGCTATACAAGAAGCAGATTTTGTTTGAACGCCAAGAAGATTACGACCTGGCTATGCAGTTCCAACGAGTCGTTCGTGTGTGTCACGAACATGGAATTCATAGTTGCAGAGACTGGCCGTCCAAGCGCTTCAAATAAGTTAAAGACAAAGAGCTCAAGACGAGGGGGTGTCTGTTAGTGCACGGTTTTGCGTCTGGAGTCTTTGTATTTATCGTTAATGTTTATTTGATAATTAATGTAATATTTAATGTTTATATTTATCTAGTTCGTTAAGATTATGTCTAGTTCGCTAGGAATGTTAGAGAACTAAGACTAGTTCGTTAAGGTTAAGTCTAGTTAGCTAGGGATGTTAGCGAACTAAGACATTATAATGTATTCCCTCCTGATTCGTTAGGGGATGTTAACGAATCAGGGGGTGGTTCGTTAAGTTAAGTTATGTAACGAAGGGGAAGCTGGTTCGCTAGGGGATGTTAGCGAACCAGGTCGCCTTCTATATATAGTGAACAACTGTTCACTTGTAAAAAAAGTTTTTGAGAGAAAGTTTTAAAAAGGCTTTGCTGTCCAGATCTCTCTCAAGCTTCACCTAATATTATACAAGCACTATTGATAACTTATTGATAATGTATACATATATACAACACTGAATCGATGTTAATTATGAGCTAGATCCTTACTCGTATTAATCTTATATACACAGATCTGAGATCTGTTTATTGTTATTGATTGGTTTTACCGGATCCCACACTAGCCCGAAACTCCTCCATACCAGAACCTGTGCCAACCCGAAACTTGTCCCGATTATTCGTTCGGACCCAACTCATTCCTATTCAAAAACTTTTTGACTTGTAACTCATCTAGACCCAAACCCATGCCGAGTGGGAACTAGGGATGAGCATTTTGTCTCAAATACTGGTACTCGTACCCGTACACGTACCGATTTATCTTATTCGGTACGGGTATTGGTACTCTTTTTTGTTGAATTTTGGTACAGGTACGGGTACGGTACGAGAACATTTGGTATTTTGTACATGTTTGAAGTATATAAAGGTTTAATTGAGATTCTTCATATTTAATATATAAAATAAATTCTCCAACCATGATATTATTGAACAAGTACCGAACGTTTCTTCAAAATTAAATTATATAACATCCAAGACTCGAACCAACAACCAAATTACTTAAAGTCGGCGAACGAATTAGGGTTTTTCACTACTATCTTATCATTAAATAGATGTCCAATTTGATACATGTACTAATTTGGTACTCGTCACGTACCTGTGAAAGTATCAATACCTGAACTAATTCAGGTTGTTTGTTAATCGTACCAGAACCGATTTCAAGATCGTCGAAGATTTAGAAATAAAAAGGTAAAGTGGTATAAAAACGGGTATTGTACCGAAATACCCGTACCCGTACCATACCGAAAAATTTGGTACGGGTATTGGTACGTGTTTTTATTGTTTTTTGGTACGAGTACAATCGGGTACAGGTACGGATACGGGTACTGTCCCACGCTCATCCCTAATGGAAACCCCTTCCGCACCTATCAAAAAATCAAATGGTAACAATACCTCTACTAAAAAATTGTTTTAACTTTTAACCCCTCGGTAACTCCTCGAAGGCTTTTAAAATGCCTCTAATTACCAAATTAACCGCATAAGAAAAAAGGGAAAAAAATGCATTCTTAACTTACAATTTTCAATACTGAGCGACTAAGACTAAGTGTTGATTATTATTACTTATTGTTACGTCATAAATGAGGGTGTTCACTGCAAATTAATCAAACTTTTTGAACTAACCCTCTCTAAGCCAACATATATGTCCTAACTTGTTCTTGGCTTACCCATATTTTGCTCTCAGTGAAACATAGAGGTTCCTCCACCTCCACCATTAATTAACCAATTCATTCTTCCAAGTGTTCGATGAAATGCCTATCATAGTTTTAGCACCTTTTTGCCTTATTTTATGACAACTCATTCTTTTTCTTTGGCACATGGACGTGCCCATTCCGTATGTTTCATTGTTGTTCGTATGGTGGAGTGGGAAATAAGGGGATTTCTTGATTTATCTCTCATCTTAAGAGTTTGTACCTTTCCAAAGAAGTGCCTAGAAACATGTTGCGGGAGGTAATTTCTATGGACCATGGTTTGTTTTTAACTGTGAAGGAAACATTGAAGGTTCTTGGTCAATGGTTGTTTGGGGAGTGCATGCGTCTTCATGCCTTGAGTCGTGCTTGTCATCACACTGATGGCCCGTACGGTTTACCAATTGTGCAAATGACTTGGGTGGGCACATCATCGGGATATTGAAACCTTCTACCAAGGGGCCCGAGACAATTGCTCAAGAGTCCTTCACATTGGATGTTTCCTTCATTGATTGTGTCTGAAGCCTACCCAATGTTATCATCATGAGTATCCCTCATAGCTATCGACTGGCTTTCTCGCAAACATTGAAAACAACACTCTATAAAGTGGTTGCCCAACAAGGATCTTTTGATGCATGGGTTAGGTTATTACTTCTTCTTCGTTGCACTTTACAGGTGTTTAGACCTAAAACAAACAAGAAATTAGGTCCAGGAATAGGAAAATATTGCAACATCGTTTAAGAATGAGATATCTAGCCACATGGTGGAAAGATGACGGTATTGTCATATTAATTAAAAACATGTTAAATGGGTCTTCTTTGGGTCCAATAGGCCATGGAGACACTGACATCTAAAGGAAGAGGAATCTTGGCAGCAACAACATTATGTAGTGTCTTCAGAAAGTTGCAAATGATCACTTTACAACAACCTTAAAGGTGTTTTTCTTTTTGGGTGTTGTACCATAAAAAAGTGATACCACAAAGGATTTAGAGGCTAAACACTTGTACAAGAAACCTCCGTCTATGCCGAGCATGACATATTCTGACCTTTTCTGGCGAAGGTTGATAGTGTCCTTGGTTGCATTAAATCGTTTCCTAAAGGTACTTCGTGTGGGAAGGATGGTTTGAGGGAGCAACACATTTTGGATGCACTTTGTGGAGAAGGGTCCGCTATTGCCATGGACCTCATATGTGCTATCACTGTAGTGGTTAATTTATGGTTAGCTGGAAGATGCCCATCGACTTTGGCATAGTTTGGTGCATCTTCTCCTCTCACGCCGCTTTTGAAACCCGACAATGAGATTCGATCTATTACAGTGGGCACTATATGGAGGCTCTAGTTTATAAGGTTTCTATGAAAGGTGTTAGTAAAGAAATGACCAAATACCTTAATGATTTCCAGTTTAGAGTTTGCTTGTCGGGTTGGTGCGGAGGCCATATTACACATCGCCAACATGGTATTGAGTGAGCGATACAATGAATTGTCTCTTGCAATGCTTAAATTGGAATTTTCTAATGCATTTAATATGGGGAATAAATCAGATTTACTTCAGTAGGTAAGGATCAGGTGCCCTTGTATTTCCTCATGGGTAGAATTTTTATATGGGCAACCATCAAGATAGTATCTTAGAGATTATCACATTTGGTCCACCATGGGGATTCAACAAGGAGATCCATTAAGACCACTTCTTTCGCCCTTGTTTTGCATCTCGTTGTGCATAAGATTCAAGTCAATTGCAAATTTCTCCTTCATGATTGGTATCTTGACGATGGGACTGTAATTGGAGATTCTTAGGATGTGGCTTTAGGGTTGCAGGTCCAACTTTGGGCTTTGAACATAATATTAAGAAAACTGAGCTATTTTGGCCTTCTTGTGATGGTAGGAAGTCGCGTAATGGTTTATTTCATATTGACATCTTGAGACCATCATTGGGGGTAAAGCTTCTTTTTTTGCAGGGGGGGGGGCTGTTAGCAAAGACACCGGGTTTATTAAGGGGTTGGCAAAGAAGAGAGCTGCTAATGTTGTTGATTTTGATGCGTCTTCTCCCAAAACTTGGTGACCCATAAAGTGAGCTTATTTTGCTTCGATCATGTGTGGGTATTGCCAAACATTTATTTGGCCCGAGGACATGTCAACCTATATACATGATGGAGACAACATTATTCTTTGACAAAGGCTTGCATGAGACGATTGAGGATATTGTAGTTTGTGGAGGTCTTAACTTTGGAGGGCTCCAATGGCTACTTGCTTCCTTACCCGTTAAGAATGGGTGTTTTGGGTTGTATTCGTTCATAGAAGTGTCCTTCTATACCTTTGTGGCCTCGAGGGGCCAATTGTGGGTGCTTCATGACCCATCCTTCGAGACAGTGGTATATGTAGTATTGATTCTAATTATTCTTGTGCTTTGGCTTGTCTTCATGATATGATTCCAAGATTCGATTTTAGTATTTTTACTAACAAAAAAACCGCCCCTTCCCTAAAGCCCAACTTGCATTGGCATTTTCTCTTTTTAGTAAAATTATTCACGATTTGGAAACGCACTTTGACATAACAGGTAGACAAAATACTGTTTTTGAGTGTCTAAGAGCGCCGCATGCTCAAGATTTTCTTCTTGTTATCCATATAGATGGGCTAGGCCAACATATGTCTCCCGTGGAGTATCGTACTATCATTAAGTATCGCATGATGATTCCTCTATTCCCTGTTGATGAAATATGCCTAGTTTGTCGCAAGGCAAGTTTGGACACATATGGGGAGCACACGGTGCCTTATAAAGAGCTCCTCGGGTTTAAGTACCGACACGATATGGTTAGGGATGCGTTATTTGACATATTCAAGCCTGCTGGTCTCTCTGTTAAGAAAGAAGCACCTGTGAATTTCTTGACTGGCCTGTTGGATGAATGTTCAACTCTACGCCCGACTGAGATTTTTTTTTGGATGGACTGGAGGGAATCATACCTGTGTTCATATAACATGGGTTTCACATTTGGTGGACTTAGGGTGTAGTGGTTTCACGGCAGGGTAAGCTGCTCTAAAGTTGCTTCGTGCAAGGTGACTAAACATGAAAAGACATGTCTTGACAACCAACATGTATTTATACTGTTCCCATTTGACTCTTTAGGTTTCCTTGCACCTGAAGCTTTGAGGCTACTTGGTCAAGTCCAACGGGTCATGCATAGTAATGTTATGACTTCAATATATATCGATGTAGTATTTAAAAGATTGAGTTTTGCTATATAAAAGGGTATGCGAGTTTAAACACTTCATATTTAGATGGATTTTAAATAACATGCGAGTCCAACGGGTCATGCAGCTTGTTGCCCATCTACCCTTTCTATTGGTGTAAACACTTCATATTTAGATGGATTTTAAATAACATATGAATATTGAAACAAAAATCTTGATAGGTTTTGGATAGAGAGTTTAAAGGGGGTTGATAAACAAGGCGGGTTTTTTGTATTTTTTTTCCTTTTCTAAACGGGTGTAGATACAAAAAACAATATTACCTTTTTGGTGTACTTCGAAAAGTATTCTTCTATTTGGTATTTTTCTCTATCCTGTTTATTTTTACTTTATTTTTAAACAATATATATATATATATATATATATATATATATATATATATATATTATTTACAAACCATCTCTAGTGGTAATCTTAACCATCATTTAGAAAACACAAAATTAAGAAAAAAATATTATTTTTTAAACTATTTTTTTTTATTTACAAAATCAAATTTTAAAAAAATATATATATATGACAAAACTGAGGGGCTGTTTGGCAAGTGCTAAATCATTGTAACATCCCGAAAATTCTAAAATAATATTTAAATGTATTAGTTGTGTCGGGTGAAGTAATTGAGTTAGTGGGTAAATAATAATAAAAGGATAAGCAGGCTAGTTAAAGGAAATTAATCATGGACCAAAAAGGAAAGATGGGTCTTGAGTCCATGGGCTTAAGGGAGTATAAATACCCCTTAAACCCTAATCCTTTCCATTTCCCTCCATATTATCCATCTTATTCTCTCTACACCTTAAAAACACACACTTAAGCCAAACAACACCTCCTTAGCCGCCGGCCACCATCCAAACCCTAAAACCGATCATAGTAACGTTAGATCTTCGATCATACAAGCAAGATAACGAGTCCAAGATCACGTATCAAGCTAGCCGTAACCTAGAAACATCAAAAGGTATGTTCTTTATGATTAAAGGTTACCTTTTTATGAACGGTTTGTTATGAAACTTAACCCTAGAGTAGATCGGGTCTAGAAGTTTCATAAAGTAGCAAACTTGATGGTAAAAGTGGACTTAATATATTCATTAGCTAAGGATCTAGCTAAAATGGGTTTAAAATCGATAAAGCTTTAAGCTTTATACCTAAAACTGGTTTCGAAAGTAATAAACGTTCAAGCTTTATGCTAGAAACGGACAAGATCTTGATAATGAAACGTTAACAGATGAGAATAGTGGAGAAAGGTGGTTAAAAGTTGTGTTATGAACTGTTAAACAATTACCTGGACTAAGAAACGATGGAAAGATAGGAAAAACAAGCTGAAAGCATCAGACCTTCGGTTCTCGGTCCACACGAGAACTCGGTCAACGAGAGTTCTCGGTCAGCTCGTGTTCTCGGTGACCAAGAGCTCTCGGTCAGCTCGTGTTCTCGGTGACTAAGAGTTCTCGGTCAGCTCGTGTTCTCGGTCTAGTACGTGATCTCGGCCATACATGAGTTCTCGGCCACCTGGTGCTCTGTTGACCTTGGGCCTGGTCAGTTGGTCCCATAGATTTTAATAAACAATGAACCTGATCCAACTAATTGGCCCATATGTAAGAGTTAGACAAGAAGGACCAACTTAGAAAGTGTGTTGGCTAGTTAGAACACCAACTTAAATAATTAAACAGTTAAGTAACAAACAAATATTGAACAGTTAGCCAAGCTCAGTTAAAGAGAAGGAATAATCACTAACAAAAGACGTGACCGCAATCAGGTGAGTTTCTAGCCCCATTTTCCGTGTTATGTTTTCGGGGCTGTGTGCATACTCGATGTGAAGTGTGAATACGCTTACCTTAAGTGGTAAGTGTATGCTATAGATGCTATACGAGGTAGTTATCATATAATGCTTGTCGGTGCGTGAACGATCTTCGGATATTGCACGTAACGCCAAGGGAAGTGATTAGCTCCTACATGGATATTAAATAATAACTTATAGATAGTGTTCCTTATATGGATAATATATAGAGTTCCTTATATGGATAGTATAATGTTCCTTCTATGGATAGTGTAGTGTTCCTTCTATGGAAAGTATAGTCTTCCTTCTATGGAAAGTATAGTGTTCATTCTATGGATAGTATAGTGTTCCTTCTATGGATAGTGTAGCGTTCCTTCTATGGATAGTAAATTGTTCCTTCTATGGAAAGTATACAGAGTGTTCCTTCTATGGAAAATATACAGAGTGTTCCTTCTATGGAAAGTATACAGAGTGTTCCTTCTATGAAAATTATCTATAGTATGGTAATAGTAATGGTTCTTCTAATAGATATTACGTGACTTTCCTCCTATGGATATTTATACAAGGTTAAGGTAGTAATACGTGTCTTCGGATACGAGAAGAATGTATGAGAATGAATTGTATGTTACGTGATTAACTAGAACTCACTCAGCGTAGCTGACTTTTAGTATGCACACAGGTGAGTAGGATGATGCAGCTCGCTTGAGGGGAACATGTGGCATTGAATAAGAGTCTGACATCGGAAGACTCAAGACTTGTTATGTTTTAATTACTTAGTTTTTGAAAGACAAGATGTTGTTTAAGACAAGTTATGTAATGTTTTATGAAAGTTTTTATATTCCGCGAAGTTTTAATAAACTCTGGTTTGTAGAACTGTGTTTATGAGTAAATCCGACGTTAAAATAGGGCTACCGGGAACGGGGCCTTACAAGTTGGTATCAGAGCAAAGTTCGAGAGATTTAAGCATCCTACATGCTTAGACTCGAACGGAGATGTGATTCAAGAAAGAAAAGAAAGAAGATGCCAGTTCAAGATAGCCATGTGTCACTCAAGCAAGCTCCGTAACGGTAAAGTATATAGTTTATGAATGATAATGTTTGCTTAATTATTAAAGAACTTGTGTGTGATAGGGATAAGGTTTACTGATTGTTTGATTGGTTAACTGCTTAAAAGTAGAATCTTCATTAACTACTTACTTTACGAATCATGTGCTAAATAATTCCTGGAGTGATGACGTTTGTGTTTTCCCTTTTAGAATATGATGGCTGGAACGGGAGGAAATGTGGGAGCTAGAGACATTGTGAGAGCTGGAGGTCGCACTGGACGTCGTGGCAGGCCTCGTCGCGTCCAACGACCTTCGGTGGAAACAGCTTCTAACACCGAAGACGAAGGAAGCGCAACTGGAGGAAACCAGAACAACAATGAAGGGGTTCAACTAGATCTTGCAATTCAAGCAGTTATTGTTCAAGCTGTAGCAGCCGCTGTGAAGAACATGACTCCGGAGGGGTCTGCTGGAGGCCGTGAAAGAACTATCGAAGGATCAGGAGAGAATGGTAGGAAAAATGGTGAGGGAGTGAAGGGTGACTCAAATGAAGCTGGGTCTGTGAAAGCGGATGATGGAAAGAAAGGCCGGGGTGGTTGTAACTACAAGTCTTTCAAGGGCTGTGGCCCGCCGAAGCTAACTGGTTTGGGAGACGCAATCGCTACTCTCCAATGGATAACCACAATCGACAAAATTATCCGAATTAGTGAGTGCCGTCCCGACCAAGCAGTGGGTATGCCACCCAGTCATTTGAAGATGAGGCTATGTACTGGTGGGAAACTGTGGAACAAAGGAAGACTCGAGGAGAGATGAAGGCAATGAGGTGGGACGACCTGAAGGAGTTAGTTATGAAAAAGTTCTGTGCTGATGCCGAGGTTGAGAGGGCCGAGATGAAATTTCTGAATCTGAAGGCGGGCAAGATGACGCACCGAGAGTACACAAATGAATTCAACCGCATGTGTAGGCTGGTGCCCGACATGGTGAACACTGAGGCGAAACGGATCAAGTGCTACGTAAGGGGGCTACCCCAGAAGGTCCGCACGTTAGTTAGGACTAGCAAACCTGCTATATTTGACTCTGCAGTTGACTTAGCACAAGTGGTTTATGATGATCTAGCGGCAGATGATTTGGAAGTGTAAGATGAGGAAGTTGAAATGAAGAAAAGGAACCCAGCCCTAAAGCCAAATGAAGCTGATGAAGAGAACCCGCCTAAGAAGAAGGCAAGGCAGGGGGAGTTCACTGCTTGTGAAAAATGTGGAAAGAAGCACCCGGGGGAGTGCCGAATGGGGTTAGGTGTTTGCTACAGGTGTGGAAAAGCAGGACATTCCTCCTGGGAATGCAAGGATCACCATAGGTGTCATAAATGTTGAGGGCAGGGACACCTAGCAAGGGACTGCAGGAAGCCAAGAGAGGAGCGCAGGACAGAGGGGAATGCTTGAGGATTAACAGTTTCTCCTGGTTGCTTAGAAAAGACCATTTAAGAAGGCTAGCTAATTGCCATAAGTTTTAATCTATGTTTGAATTATGAATGACTTATCATTTGTTTTTATGTCTGTTTTATTGTTTTAAAGTTTAGACTGGATTTGTCTAAATT
Source organism: Bidens hawaiensis (assembly GCF_021521415.1). NCBI lineage: Eukaryota > Viridiplantae > Streptophyta > Magnoliopsida > Asterales > Asteraceae > Bidens > Bidens hawaiensis. Next base: position 138,798 of record NW_027495573.1, on the reverse strand, counting down.
AATTATGATAAGAAATAGTCACGAAATGATTTTGGTTATGAATGTTTGTTATGTTAGAATAAAATATCATGTTAGACAAGATGGTTAAAAAGTACGAACCAACGAAGGACAAGACGAGACTTGGTACATCGAGGGCCTCATGAACAAGCTACCTTAAATAGCTAAAGCACATGAACATCACTCGATGACTACGAGTCAGGAGTAAGAAGGATACCCCAGAAAGCATAACGATCCAATAAAGTGTGTGAGTATAGGAAGTGTTCATTTACAAGGAATAAGCTACGTTTCGGAGACGAAACCTCTTTAAGGAGGGAAGACTTGTAACATCCTGAAAATTCTAAAATAATATTTAAATGTATTAGTTGCTTCGGGTGAAGTAATTGAGTTAGTGGGTAAATAATAATAAAAGGATAAGCAGGCTAGTTAAAGGAAATTAATCATGGACCAAAAAGGAAAGATGGGCCTGGAGTCCATGGACTTAAGGGAGTATAAATACCCCTTAAACCCTAATCATTTCCATTTCCATCCATATTATCCATCTTATTCTCTCTACACCTTAAAAACACACACTTAAGCCAAACAACACCTCCTTAGCCGCCGGCCACCATCCAAACCCTAAAACCGATCATAGTAACGTTAGATCTTCGATCATACAAGAAAGATAACAAGTCCAAGATCACGTATCAAGCTAGCCGTAACCTAGAAACATCAAAAGGTATGTTCTTTATGATTAAAGGTTACGTTTTTATGAACGGTTTGTTATGAAACTTAACCCTAGAGTAGATCGGGTCTAGAAGTTTCATAAAGTAGCAAACTTGATGATAAAAGTGGACTTAATATATTCATTAGCTAAGGATCTAGCTAAAATGGGTTTAAAATCAATAAAGCTTTAAGCTTTATACCTAAAACGGGTTTCGAAAGTAATAAAGGTTCAAGCTTTATGCTAGAAACGGACAAGATCTTGATAATGAAACGTTAACAGATGAGAATAGTGGAGAAAGGTGGTTAAAAGTTGTGTTATGAACTGTTAAACAATTACCTGGACTAAGAAACGATGGAAAGATAGGAAAAACGAGCTGAAAGCATCAGACCTTCGGTTCTCGGTCCACACGAGAACTCGGTCAACGAGAGTTCTCGGTCAGCTCGTGTTCTCGGTGACCAAGAGCTCTCGGTCAGCTCGTGTTCTCGGTGACTAAGATTTCTCGGTCCAATACGTGATCTCGGCCATACATGAGTTCTCGGCCACCTGGCGCTCTATTGACCTTGGGCCTGGTTAGTTGGGCACATAGATTTTAATGAACAATGAACCTGATCCAACTAATTGGCCCATATGTAAGAGTTAGACAAGCAGGACCAACTTAGAAAGTGTGTTGGCTAGTTAGAACACCAACTTAAATAATTAAACAGTTAAGTAACAAACAAATATTGAATAGTTAGCCAAGATCAGCTAAAGAGAAGGAATAATCACTAACGGAAGACGTAACCGCAATCAGGTGAGTTTCTAGCCCCATTTTCCGTGTTATATTTTCGGGGTTGTGTGCATACTCGATGTGAAGTGTGAATACACTTACCTTAAGTGGTAAGTGTATGCTATAGATGCTATACGAGGTAGTTATCATATAATGCTTGTCGGTGCGTGAACGATCTTCGGATATTGCACGTATCGCCAAGGGAAGTGATTAGCTCCTTACATGGATATTAAATAATAACTTATAGATAGTGTTCTTTATATGGATAATATATAGAGTTCCTTATATGGATAGTATAATGTTCCTTCTATGGATAGTGTAGTGTACCTTCTATGGAAAGTATAGTGTTCCTTCAATGGATAGTATAGTGTTCCTTCTATGGATAGTGTAGCGTTCCTTCTATGGATAGTAAATTGTTCCTTCTATGGAAAGTATACAGAGTGTTCCTTCTATGGAAAGTATACAGAGTGTTCCTCCTCTGGAAATTATCTATAATATGGTAATAGTAATGGTTCTTCTAATAGATATTACGTGACGATCCTCCTATGGATATTTATACAAGGTTAAGGTAGTAATACGTGTCTTCGGATATGGGAAGAATGTATGAGAATGAATTGTATGTTACGTGATTAACTAGAACTCACTCAGCGTAGCTGACTTTTAGTATGCACACAGGTGAGTAGGATGAGGCAGCTCGCTTGAGGGGAACATGTGGCATTGAATAAGAGACAGGCATTGGAAGACTCAAGACGTGTTATGTTTTAATTACTTAGTTTTTGAAAGACAAGATGTTGTTTAAGACAAGTTATGTAATGTTTTATGAAAGTTTTTATATTCCGCGAAGTTTTAATAAACTCTGATTTGTAGAACTGTGTTTATGAGTAAATCTAACGTTAAAATAGGGCTACCGGGAACGGGGCCTTACAATCATTAAGTGCTGAATGATTAAGAGGTCTGAATGATTAAGAGGCTCTGAGCTAATAAATGCTGAACTAGTAAAGTGTTGTTTGGTTGGATCTTTGAATGACTATGCAGAATGACTATTTTACCCCTCCAAACTATTTTTTGCAGAACTCAACGAACTATCAGAATACTTTTTTTTTCCATTGAAACCCAATATATACGCAAATATTTACGTAAAAATGAAAACAATGTACATAAAAGTTTCAAAGATACAAAAATTTCGAGTACCACAAATATAAATGTTTAAAAATGAGCATAATAAATATACAATAACTAAACCGGTGTCTTCATTCTTGCAACCCGAATGATGTCTTCATACTTGTGCAACGCCCAATCTTAAAAGTGTTTATAGTCTTGCCACTCGCATTCAAAACTTTACCTATAGCCGCTTCGTTTGTATGCATGACTCGAACACTTTCATAAATTACCTACACATTATCACCATGAAAGATTAGCCATATCTAAGTGAGGACTCATAATTATATTCAATTGTATGATTTATTAATTATATTCGTTTTGTGATCATCCACTTGGCTCGTTTACCTCCAAGCTTCGAAGCAACTATCTTGTTAAAATGCCAACTTTCAATACTAGAACACACAAGACGGATCTGTAAATCACCCAGCCATTGGTATTCTTCACTTATTGTTCATTTACTCATTTCAAGTTTCTTTATAAAAAAATATAGCATGGCATAGTTTAATCTTATAAAATCCCAATTTTAGTGTTGGATTTTGACACCCTTACGACCTGAATTACTTCAACATGATCAAAGGTAAAATATAGTAGACTCAGAAAGCTTTTTAACCATATATAATACACATATATCCGAGATACGATTGATTTTATATAAATTCGAGAAAAACATGTCAGCAATGTAATTTTTGGCCACACTTTGCTGAAATATATGTAAAGCTACAGAAGTCAGCCATTTTACCCCACTTAATATCCAAATCAGCTTTTTATATCTTAATATGAAATGCAGTAAACTGAAAGGGATTTTTAACCATATAAGATACACACTTATTAGATTTTTTTACGATTTTATACAAAATTTTAAAGACAGACTAGTAACGAGATTAGCTGCGCATCAGCTTTGTTTTTGTTTTCAAATTCAGTTCAAAACGCAGTTTTATTCCCTTTCTAGTGACATCAATATCCATACTCCAGTTTACACTTATACAGGCTTCATTAAAACCACAACTCAACTAGGAATTACCACTTTTATGATTAAAGACGCTAAACCAACAAATAACAATACAATTTGGTTCATAATTCCTCATAACAACATTATATTAGTTATAGTAAGTTAAACAAGCTAATATGAATATTTATTGCTACAAATATGAATATATATATTGTTAATGTAGAATTTATGTGATTTTGTAGGTTGTATCAACTAACGTGGTTGACACAAACGGGTTTCATATATGACAGACATAATTTAAGCAAAGTACGTGCTTCACCTTCATCTGTAAACCGATTTCAAGTGTCTACATGCAATCTTTATATATAAATACATTTTATATAGGGCTGTCAATTTTTTACAGTACCCGTTAACATAACACAAAGTTAAGCCGGTTGGGATTTGAGTTAAATGGGCAGGGGTGATAAACAAGTTGACACGGTTATATAACCTGTTCATCAAAACTATATACTTTTTTAAAATAGTTAAATATATTAATAATAAAGTTTGCTAACATAACCTAATTACCTGAGAAGGTGAACAACTCGCAAAAGAACTTCACAGTTGACCAACAATTTGACTGGATGGCCCTGAGAGAAATACACGTAACAAACACAAATCAAAAGGCAGACGTAGACAACCTATATTAGAATAACAGACACATTAGACAAATACATAAGTCAAACAACACGTCTTCTTTAAGAAAAACACAAACTGGCCAACTATACCATAATAAGTACATGGTGAGAAACTCACACTCTCCAACCATTGGAGTGAATTCCAATCATCAAACATGTAGCAATCATAAACTAAACCATAATAAGTTAAAAAAAAAGAATAATAAGATAGGAAACTGATATACGTGTGATAGGAAACTGCCAGTAGGTATTATTCCTTCTTGTTAGCTCCACTTAGCGTGAACTATCATACAGAGAAACATGAACAACCCAACTTATATGCGAACCTAAAATTTTAATCGAACATAAATATACTTTTTGGGATGTTGGTGTTTACCTTCAACTTCTGAATGTGTCATGCTTCTCCATTGATGAATTTTGAAAATTAAGGTTATGTATGCCAGAACGAAGAACGCCGGTGCAGCCGTATTTGTTACGAGTCTGCCTGCCTCAACATGCATCTCTGTTTGTTTTAATCAAAAAGCAATAAGAGAAACACGCAGTAACATTATGTGAGTAATCATAACTTTTGAATTAATATATATATAATTGGAAGGACATGAAACTCTAGGTTTCAAATCAGGTATAAAATGCATCAGACCAAATCGCGGAACCAAACCGACACCTTATTATTATAAAAACAAATCGCAGAACCAAACCGACCCCTTAATATAAAACAAACACAATATACATGGCCAGTCCCACTTTATTTCATTTTGATGAAAAATAGAATTGAAGCCCTAATCTCTAACATAATCATATCAATCCGATTAATCAATTCTATAAACTAAAAACACACAAACAATATACAAGCATAGCAAATGGGAGAACAAAGAACGAACCAAATGGTTCATCAATTTTGGAAATCACAAATTACTATTGCTTAAAAAAATTACCAGGGTCGAAGATGGGTTTGAAGGGCTGATTACCTCGCTAGCAAAGTAGCAGATTCGCGATTTGGGATTAGAAGGAGGAAGCGCTGTTGGTTGATAAGGAGAAGGAACGTTAGGGTATTCTGGTCCTTATTTCATTCAGATCTCATTCAGCTACATTTTATCACTTACCGAATCAGATGTTTAGAATCTCATTCAGATGTATCATTTAGAAGAGCCAAACAGTCTGAATAGCTCTTATATCTAAGCGAACTCAATTAAGTGGTTTACCAAACAGCCCCTTTTGCAAAATTTAGCAAAAAAATGAATTTATTTTTGCACTAATTAAGGCTACAATTCCACAAATATTAAAGCTAAAATTCTACAAATTTTTTTCAATAATCCGAACGATAAAATGAATCAAATTAGTTGTTTTTCTAGCAAATAAAACATCAAATTAATTATCGATGTCAAATATAAAATAAAATTAAATGACAAAATGACTCGACATGCCTAGGCAACTATTCCGCTACGCTTAGAGGGACATTTTGCTCAATTATGATCATGTTATTTAAAAATTCCACAAAGATAGTCTTTTCCTTTCCTTCATGTCCATTCCATATTATGTAGCCTTTTCGAAGGAGGGCCGCCTTTCTTATCCCGATACAGCTCCGAATTGGGAAATAATTCTAGCTCATCATACCTATTACTTTCAATCTGATGTACAAAGCGTCTTTCACATCATCATTTTTACAATAACTATTTGAGACAACCCGTTAAAATCCTTATTTTGAATCATGTTTGGGATTGCATTAACCGTATTCATTTTGTTATAATCAATATAAAAAACTGACATCAAAAACCCTGAATGAAGACAACATGTAATCAAAATTTTAATATAACTCTCTTTAGATTTTTTTTGTAAAGGTAACATCAAGAAATTTTCAAAGTTTTGCTAACATCAGACTTTTGTTCAACCAAATGTGGATGAATGCAAAGTAGAATCAAAGGCGTCGGTCCCCTATTCAACCAAATATGAATCAGAATGTAACATATAATCAAAATAACAATTAAAATGCATTAAAAGAACCTGAATAAAATCATGTTGTTCATAAAACTAAATGAACAAGTGCTCAAATTGAACCTAAATAGAGGTGCCTGAAACCAATCCGAACGCTGTTAGAATCGCGTCTGATCAAACTTTAGTTAGTGTCCGAAATCGTTGTTCGAATCCTTGTTTGTGTTGTGGGAGAGTCTAATCACGGTTATGATAAAAAAAAAGAAAAATAAATATATTTCAAAATACGCTAGATAAGTAAATACATTTTAAACATTAAAAAAGTGAAAAAACTCTAAACATGGGCGTTCAATTCTACTTATTTATTTATTTACTTTTTTTTGTAAGTTCTCGTGAATTTTGTCATTTCTAATGTGGTGTAGTTGCATAAATTTGGCATTTTTAATGGAGATCCAAGTTCAGTTCTCACCTACAACACTTTGAAGGAGACATGGATTACTCAATGATGAAAAATTGGGATCTTTGTGATCTTCAGTTTGATTCTAAGGGCGTCCGGGTTTTACCACCAGTGGGCCTTCGGGCGGGTGGGTTTTTCCCCATACCTGGAGATAACTTAAAGACGCTTGAAGGCTCCGTACGGCTAGATTAGGTTAGCGTAGGTACCTTTTATTATTGGATCACCCCGTGCATAATATGTAAGCATTTTATGCTTGTTTGTCATTCAATAAAAATATAATATTTCTTATGGATTTTAAGTTAATTTTCTTGCTTTGAATTCAAGAAATGAGACGATTTCAAGAAAGTTATGATGACATTAAAATGGTCAAAATAATCTTCCCGATAACTTTTTAGTATTAACACATCCCAATGAATGTGTCCAAATGGCTCAAATTTCTCACCACAAATCATCATTTTTCCAAGTGTTGTCATCTAGTTTTTGCCATTACTTCATTTGAATGTACGTGACAAAAATTTCAATTGGTTAACAATCTGGCATTTGGCTCTTATTGGCCAACATCATATTTGATTTTATTTAATATCAAAGAAACACACTTTTTGGGTTATTTTATTATTATAGTTTACATATACAGGAATTGTATAAAGAATCTCAAAATGGATGTAGTAATTCAAAACCCGTGTATAGCACAAGGTAAATTTAGTTATTTAAGCAACAATCAGGGTCGTCTCCGAGAATTTATATGCTTCGTTCAAGCCGAAATAAAAAGGCCCGTAGACTCTAATGAATAATGAAATATTATATGCAAAAAAAATTTTAGGCTCTATGTAAATAGGTTTTTTTGTTTAGTTTAAACAATTAAATTTTTTAATGAGTTTACTTGTTTATAAATTAGGTTATGTATAAAAAAGAATATGTCTTAAGTGAGAGTGGAACTTGCAACATTTTGACGGGAACTCAAACCCATCTACCACTGAACCAACCTATTTATTGTATAATTACGGTAAAACATTAAATATACCTATTTCTTTATCATATATATATATATATATATATATATATATATATATATATATATATATATATATATATATATATATATAATTTGTGCCCCAAAAATTAAGTGCCCCGGCCGGTCGCCCACATTGCCCTATGCCCGAGCCGCCCCTGGCAACAATACTACTCGGTGTGTTTCGCTGTTTTCGTCGTTGCTTAAAAAAACATAACTCGTGAATGATGCTTACTACACGTACGTGGGCTAATTAAACCTTAAACTAGTATGCAAGAAAGCTATGAGTGTGTGTATATTTACGTGTCTACGTTTGTGTATAAACCAAAGACATAAACATACAAACCTCAATACAATTTGCTCGTTTTGCAACTTTAGTCTTCTAGTTTTAATAGTTTAGTTAAATCCTTCACAACTTGATTTAAATATTTAATACGAACAATAATTAACTTAAATTTTAAATAGATTATTATCATAACAAACCGAACCAATACCAACCGAATTTTCAGTGTGCCTCCGTTGCAACACGTGAGTTTCCGCTCCGTCCACGTCGCAACGTGATGGTTTAACCAATATCAACCGAGTTCTCATCGTGCCCTCGCTGCAACGCACCAACTGAAAGCAACTAGTTATAATATAAAATGATATTTGAGACACAAATATAATCAATCATATATACATCCATGACTTCCAGACACATGATCATGGCCTCTAACCCTTAAGAAGCCTTCTCTTAACTCGACTTTTGCTTGCTCTTGAAATCATATTCTGTCCTTGACTCCTTGATGTTTTTAAAGGAGTTTGCTCTTTAAGTTTCGGTTTGGCCCTCGAATGTCTTTTATTGTATTTTATTTTTTCATCTTTTTTAACACTTAGTCAACCCCTCTTCATGTCATTTGCAAGGTGTTTCACCCAAATTTTTTAGGCTACTATCAAAGTCAGGGACGAAATAGAAGGGACGGAAGCCCCCCCCCCCCTTTCTCGTTTTATTGGCTCAGTAGTGTAGATTTACGTGTTTTTATCCGAAAATTTTGCTCACGGCCCGTGACATTCGGGTCCTCTATACAAAAGTTCAAGCTTCGTCACGGATCAAAGTTGAAGGTTTATTTCCTGTTTTACTTTGGTGCAAATACCAGGTCAATTACAAAGCACCAGTTCCTTTCAGTTCCATGCTTTTATGGTTAAGATGTTTTGTAATTTGTGGTGCCAAATCAAGTGTTATCATTGTGGGTAGGGTCGAGTTATCATTTAGGTTAGTTTATAATGCAATTCATGATTGACGTCTCACCCATATTATTATTGAAATATAAATTAGTTATATAGTGTTTTATAAACTTTAGGAAGAAATACCTATTTTATTATTGTAAAGTTGATTTATTATAGCAAAAGATATATCTTTTATGTATGCGTACAAAACCAAATTATCAAATTTTGGCCTTAATTTGTTTTCATCTACCCATGGCTTGTAAAACTCTTACCCAACTTAATCGCTAGTCGGTATTCAATTCGACTAGTGGCCAATTAATCACTAGTTTGTTAAAATCGGTCAAAATTAATATATATATATACACACACACATACTAGTTTTTATTTTCCCCGTACTACGGAGTTGTTTTGCATTATTTGTTTATAATATTTATATACTTTTTTGAATTTTAATGTTATTTATTGTAAGTAAGTTTATAATAAACTTAAGATTTAATGATAAAAATGTTTCATAAATAAATGAGATGTTATAACTCGGTTTATAGGCTGTTTGGGTTTGGTGAGAAATATGACTCGCTTATTTTTTTACTATAAAATTGAATATTAATTATAAATAATATCATTTTTTAAATCGAATACTAATTTTTAGTATATCCCTATTTTATAGGATTTTCATATCAAATATTTGGTGAGGTTAACTTTTAATTTAATGACATGTTATAACCCGTTTAAGGGCTATCGGGTTTGGTGAGACCCATACCCGTGAGTTCGAGTCAAATGAATGAGAAGTCTCCATTTACATATAAAGTAATCTGGTATCTTGAGAGAATGTAGGGAGATTCATTTATTACGGGGTCGTTTTACATTATTCCTTTCTAATACACACACACACACACACACACACACACATATATATATCGTACTTCTAGCGAGGAAGGCCTTCTAGCAAGGTAGTTGTAGCTTTCCGCTTGCCTTTCTCCTCTTTCAATCTAGTCTGCTTTCTCTTCCTGCTAACAATCGAAAAAATATGTCCGAATGTAGAGCCTCTTTTCAGACCGGCAAGTTGAGCTTGAACTTTCAGATGAGATATATATTTGGATTTTAATTTTATTCGTTGTAAGGAAGTTAATAATACACTTAGGGTTTAATGATGAAAGGGTTTCACAATAAATGTGATTATATTACATGGTTAAAAAGCTATCTGTGTTTAGTGAGACCCATGATCGGTTTATTTTTTTTATTGTAAAATTGATCTTAATTATAAATAATATCTTTTTTTTAATATGGTATTAATTTTTAGTTTATCTTTATATATGATTTTTATGTAAAATATTTGGTGAGATTAATATTTAATTTAATGAGATATTATAACCCGTTTAAGGTTTTATGGGTTTGGTGAGACCCATACCCGTGAATTTGGGTCAAATACATGAAAAACATTCATTTACAAATAAACAATTTAGTGGCTTGAGAGAATGTAGGAAGCAGCAAGAGAACTTTTAAAGTTTTCGTTTATATATATTTAAGATATATATACATATGTATTTAAAAAAGTGTATATAAATTCGAATCCGATTAACCCCTGTTAATTATAATTAATCGCTAGTTTTTGCCTCAACGCTCGACTAGCACCTAGCGATTTATAAAGCACTAGTTATACTTTGTTAACCTTGGCTTCCTTAGTTTTAACCTAAATTCACTCTTGGCTGGTGATGGTCTTAACTAAAAGTGTATTTTTTTACCAACGATTCTCGACTAACGGAGTTAACCATCCGTTAATCTGATGTTTACATGCACGCTTGGTTTTTAATAAACCTTTATATGGCAGCATTAAATGGCAATAATCATCTGCTTCTTTTTAAGAAAATTGGTTTTTAATCATCTCAATTATGTTGTATTCGCAAATAATAGTCCCAACTTGTGAGCGTATAAAACATATACGCCAATACATATACGCCATATATGTTATACGCCGTGTAAATTACACGTCGGATAACGTATGCGCCGTGTATGTTGTCATATATAAGTAGTTTTCTTGTTTCTTGTATGTTTAATTTTCATTTTGAGATAATGAAATTTCCTTCTCTTGCTTTGTTTCTTCTTTTCTTTCAGGTCATCGTTCTTTAACGATTACATGGTATCAAAGCAATGTTCTTAATCCTGCTATTCGATTCAACTGGTTTTTTTCTTGATTCACCGGTTTTCTCTCTTCATTCGTTGTTTGTTCCTGATCTTTTGATCAATTACTTTCATTGTTCCTGTGTTTCTTCGAAATTTGATTTTGTTATCTTCTTCAAATTCTCAAATTCATCTCTTTTCTCTCTTATTTTCTTCATTCCGGAAGATTTAATCGTTCAAACTTCACCACATGTTCTCAATATGTCAGATTCTTGGTTTGATCAGTTTATCAAAGTGTCAAACTTTTTTCTCCATCGTTCTCAATCAAAATCTTGTCAAAATCTTCTTGATCAGCTTACACGTCGTATACATTTATAACTACACAAGCCATAAGTTTCCTTTCTTGCCCCGTATATATTTCTGAGGGTACATACTTATACACCGCGTAAGACTTATGCGACGCATTAGTTTGTTTCGTTTCTTCTTCTCATGCGTTTGTATTCGTGTTGCTGTGTTTTCAATGGCAGTCTCGAAAAACTTTGTTTTCCTGACTATGTCCTTTGATTCTTCGAATCCTCTTTACCTTCACCCTTCGGATCATCCCGGTATGATCCTCGTTTCCAAATTCTTTGGTGGTACTAGATTCGGAGCTTGGAAAAGAGCTATGATGATTGCTCTGTCAGCTAAAAACAAGCTTGGTTTCATCAACAACACTTTAACCATGCCGAATAACGAGCAACAGATGGTAGTTTGGCAGCATTTTAATGACATGGTAATCTCACGGATTTTTATCACTCTCACTCGTGACATTAGTGATAGTGTCTTGTATGCTGAAACTGCTCAGATTCTTTGGAATGAGCTAAATTCTCGCTATGGTCAGGCAAATGGTGCTAATTTTTATCAGTTGTAAAAGAACCTTTGACAATCACTCAAGGAAGCAGTGATATTTCTACTTACTTTGCCAAGATGAAGTGTAACTGGGATGAACTGAATGCTAATAATTCCATTCCCTCATGCACTTGTGGAGATGCTCACTCTTTCGCTAAGAGAGATCAATGGCTGATTCAATTTCTTGTTGGTGTTATTCCAAGTTATAGCACGATCAGAAGTAATATTTTGACGATACAGCCTATTCCTTATATAAACCGTGCATATGGTATTCTAATACAAGATGAGGAGCAAACGGAAATTTACACCACCACTGATTTCACTACATCTTTTGTATCTATGAATGTAAGCAGTGTAGGTCCCATCAGTGGAGGAACAGGGGATGATAGAAGAAATTTGGTGTGCACTTATTGTAAGAGAAATGAGCATTCAGTCAACAAATGCTATAAGCTAATTGGTTTTCCTAAAGACTTCAAGTTCATTAAAGGAAAGAAGTTTGCTAACCTTGCTGAAGATTAAGGAAAAAGTTATCAAAGTCAGTCCGACCAGCAACAAGGTATTACTCAGCAACAATATCATGACTTGATGGTCTTAATGCAGCAGAATAAAGTTCAATCAAGTCCTTCACCTACTTATGCTGCTAACAGTGCCACAACCATTAATCACTGATCTTTCGGAGGTATGATGTCTTACAATACTTCAAAAGATTATTCTAAATAGATCATTGACACTGGCGCTAATGATCATATGTGCCATGATCAAAATTTGTGTTCAAACATTCTTTTCTTAAAAATCCAAACTGCATCACTCTTCCTAATGGCACATCCGTCACAGTCCATCAACATGAGATTGTTCTTTAGATTGATCATATTTTATTGTCAAATATTTTTTTTCGTGCCACATTTTAGAAATCATTTTCTTTCTGTGTCAAGATTATATTTTGATGGTATTGTGCTTTACTCAAAAAAACATATGTGTCTTGTTGGCCCTTCTCTGAAGAGCCCACAGGTTCTTGGTGATATGCTGAATGGAATTTACCTCCTTGAGGCCACTAAGCATTTTCCTGTCAATTCTTTTGTTTAAAATAATGTTTCTAACTCTGTTGTAAGTTGTGAAATTTGGCACAACAGACTTGGTTATTTACCTAGCTACAAACTGAAACAGTTACGTTTCATTTCTAATGATTCTTTGAAATATATTGACCATTGTGATATATATCCTAAGGCACGACAACATAAACTGGCATTTCCTACTAGTATCACATCCACTAGTAAAATTTTTGAGTTAATCCATATTGCTTATTAGGGGCCTTATCACATTGCTAATTACAATGGCTTTAGATATTTTTTAACCATCGTGGATGATTACAGCATAACCACATGGACACAATTTCTTTCCACTAAATGCAATGCCTTTCCATACTTCAATTTTTTATTGAAATGGTTAGAAACCGATTTGGCTATACTGTGAAATGCATCAGATCCGATAATGCTTTTGAAATAGGATCTTTTCTGTTCAAAGTGCTTATTTGTTGAGTAAAAACATTATTCATCGACCACTTGTGTAGCTGTCACTCAATAGAACGATATTGTTGAAAGAAAACATAAACATTTGCTTGAAACCTCAAGTGTTCTTATATTTCAAACTAAGCTCCCAGTTCAGTTTTGGGGTGACTGTGTTTTAACTGTGACAAATTTAATCAATCGGTTTCCTACCAAAATTCTTAACCATAAAACCCCGTATGAGGTTTTAACGGGAAAGGCTCATTCTTATGCTTACATAAATTCTTTTGGTTGCCTTGCTTATGCTTCCACATTGTCTCATGGAAGTGATAAATTCAAACTAAGGGTTGTGTTTTTCTGGGTTATCCTCTTAGTAAAAAGGCTTACAAATTATATGATCTTGACACAAACAAGGTTATCATATCAAGAGACGTTATTTTCTTTGAAGCTTTATTTCCTTCAATAACTAAATCCAAAGAAAGTTTCATTTTCCCATCTGTCGACATCATCAATCAAAAATTTGGATAATCCTTTGTCTACTCCTCCTACTAATCCAGCTCCTCCTACTGTTCATGTTCCTGATCCTCCATCTATTATTATTCTTGATCCTATTCCTAATGATCTTACTGTTAGAAGATCTTCGAGAACTTCCATTCCGCTCTCATATTTAAATGACTATCTTTTTAATAACTTTGAATCTTCTCATTATTGTTTCCAAACTATAACTAATTCATGCTCCTCTCCTATTTCTTGTTCTTCTTCCAATATTCTTCCTTCCAGACAGTCTCTCACTCCAGTGATCTCTGATTTACATAAGCCTACTTCGTATAAAGAAGATGTCGGCATTCCTGAATGGTAAGATGCCAAGATAGCTGGGTTTTAGGCTCTTGAAAATACTAATACTTAGGCTGTTGTTGATCTTCCCATGGAAAGAAAGTTGTTATATTCAAATGAGTGTTTAAAGTTAAACACAAAGCAGATGGGACAGTTGAATGTTATAAAGCAAGATTGGTGGTGAGATGCAATACTCAAAAACAGGAGACTGATTATAATGAAACTTTCTCATGTTATCAAGATGACCATCATTCGAAGCCCTGTAGATGTCTCTATAAAACAAAGTTGTCCTCTTTTCCAACTTGATATTAATAATGTTTTTCTTCATGGAAATTTAGATGAGGATATCTATATGCTACCACCACCTGGTATGCAGCTTCCTGATAAACAAGTGCTTAAACTTCAGAAATCCTTATATGGTTTGAAACATGCTTCTTGACAATGGTATGAGAAATTGTCTTCCGCTTTAAAGTCAAGAGGGTATGTGGGTTCTCAGAATGTTCATTATTTGTTTTCAAAATTTATGGGTTCATCAGTGGTTTACGCCGTTGTATATGTCGACGAGATTTTAGTTACCGGGAACAATTTGGAACAAATCAATAATCTCAAGAATGTCCTGGATTCATCTTTCAAAATCAAAGATCTGGGAAGTCTCAATTATTTTTTAGGAATGGAGGTTCTTTACACTACAACAAGTGTTATCATGTGTCAACGCAAGTTTGTTAAAGACATGTGGGTCCTCATTAGATGGATCTAACAACTTTACTCAAATCAATCCGTGTTGTTAGCTAGCGGAAATCACTAACAACACTCATATCTCGGATCTTAGTTTGTGAACACAAAAGCAAGAAAAGATTGTGTTTGGTGAGAGAGAAAACTTCTCTCTTTATTTCTGGAGTGTTTATTTCAAATGAGTTGTGAAGAGTTGGTTGTGAATAAATGGGTTAAGTGACCCTTTATATAGGGTCCCTATTTCTTCAACTTTTACATTTTGTTCGTAGAAAATAAACATACTGAGGTACTTATTACACCGACTATTAGCAAATAGAAAGACATACATAATCCTAATACTAACATAGAATATTAGCCCTACAAGACATGTTTTCTGAATTTGATACTTCTAATCTTTCTGTCACCAACTCTCCATTGCCTCATCATCTACAACTTAAAGCTCATGATGGACTTGTTATTGATGAACCTTTACAATGCATGAAACTTGTTGGTAAACTTAATTACCTTACTTACACAAGACATGATATTGCTTTCGTTGTTCAATTTTTGAGTCAATTCAAGCAAGATCCGAGGATGTCTCATTGGAATGCAGCACTTCACACTTTTCATATGTCAAAGGAACTTTATCTCAAGGATTATTCTTCAACAACAATCCTTCCTTTACTTTGCAGGCATTCTGTGATTCAGAGTGAGTAGCTTGTCCTAATACTCGTCGATCGGTCAGTGGATTTTATGTTTCCCTTGGGGGCTTTCTGATTTCTTGGAAATCTAAGAAGCAACCTATGGACTATGAGTTCTTTGAGCTCAGTTGAAGCCGAGTATCGATCTCTTCGACGTGTGACTGTCGAACTTGCACGGTTGATAAGACTTCTCTCATAGTTAAATGTTCATAACATTACTCATGTCATACTCAAATATGATAGTTAGGCTGCAATCTATATTGCGAAGAATCCTGTCTTTCATGAGTAGATTAAGCACATTAAAATCGATTGTCATTTTATTCGCGAGAAGTTACAAGAAGGCCTCGTGACTTTAGTGCATACGAAAACAAAGGATCAGCTTGTAACAGACTAACATTAATTAGCCATCCGTTATTCACGGACCGTTAGAAAAAATACATATTTAGTTAGAACCGCCACCAACTGTATGAAATTAGGTATGTTATTTGTCTATAGAAAATAGTTATGATTATTTAAAACTAATTTCTTAAATATATATAAATAGTTTAATAATATATAAATAGAGAAGGAAACGTATAAATCACCGACCTGAAGGCAAAGGTTGTGAAGACAATAAAACAACTATATCAAAATTCAGATCCTTGATTGTTCCAAATAAGCTTTTTCTAATTATTTATTACATAGTGGATGCAATTTAATTTGATTTGATTTGATTTTTCAAATATAAAACTTTTTATCCAAACAAACAGCCAAAACATGCTGTCTAATCTTAACTTTTCTAGACTATTTATTTATTTAAATAATTAGCTCCATGATAAAGTGTCCTCAAGCTCAAGTATAACAAGTCAAAAGACCATTCCCGTTGTTTCCTCCTATGTTCTAACTTCTAAAACGATATAGTATTATTTTAATTGTTTTTGTAAGTTTTATGCTGATTTGTATAGTATAAATACTATAATACTTTCCGTCTCATTAAAAATTATTATATTTCTTTTTTTATTTATCCCATTACAAGTGTCTATTTTTAAACTTTATTAGCAAATTTTCAAGATTACCCTTAAACACACACAACTAAGATTAATAAACAATATTGATGAACCTAATTTTCAAGGATATTATTGTCATTTCATTAGCAAAAAAAGTAATCATTCAATCTAACTTAAACTTTATGGTTTTCAAACCATGACACTTTTAATAGGACGGATGTAGTACTTCATAGCAGGAAATAAAATGTAGTCTATATAATTTATAATCAATTTACATGTAAACTAAAACTTGTATTAAACTATATAAAAACAAGTAAATACTTTTATTCATAATCAATTAATTGATTAGGGCTAACCTCTCGAGTAAAGGTTAGACGTACTGTTTATTTTAGGCCCGTTTTGTTCAAGAGATAAACAACTCATCATCTTGTTACCTTTTTAGTGTAGTAGCCTAGGTGCTTAGAAATCGTTCTTGGTGGCTTCAATTAGTCGGGCAAACACAATGAAACTAAAAATATCTATATTTAGGGGTATGTTAAAGTAAAAAAGAGATAGTTTTCAAAGATATAGTGATTGAGATTAGTAATTTTTAAAATACCAAATAGTTTCTTACGATCTAGAATTTATGCCTATATAGTTTCCTACATCTACGATTTAGGCTTACACAGTTTTATAATTTCAAATTTTATGTTATTCTTATCATTTTTAAAAAATATCTATTTATTTTTATTTGAACTTTCGTGTATGTGTATGTGTTATATCCAATAATATAATTGTAATCATGAGAAAGGATCAAATAAGAAGTTTGCTTTTCCTAAGAATGCTAGGAAGGAGGGTATTTTTGTCTAATACCTTAATATTGAAAACTCACTTATTAAATTTAATTTCAATAACTCACTTAATTAAAAGCCACTTAAATTTTCACTTATCTCCTACAACCACCACCGCCCACCGCCACCACCTTGCCGGAAAAGTCTTCGGAAATTTCGCCGGAAAATTCTTCGAAAATTTCGCCGGAAAATAAAACGCTATGACACAATGAAAAAGACACAATTTAAAAAACACAATGAAAAAAACACTATTAAAATAAAAACACAATGACAAAAACACAATGAAAACACAATTAAATAACACAATGTAAAAAACACAATGCAAAAAAACACTGTGAAAAAATAAAACAAACTTGTATAACACAATTATGATAAAACACATTTTGTAAAAACCCACGAATTTTTTTTTTATTTTTATAAAGCAATATGGTACTCATATAAAAGATAAAAAAAACACTCGTTTTTATGGTGAAATTGTTTTGAAAAAAAAATGTTGTATAAAAAAGTTATGGACGTTTTAAAATGATGGGGGAATTTGACATTGTCTTGCATGTGGATAGAGAAAGTCAACAAATTTGTTATCCCTATTATGCCCTTACCCTTGTTTTACACTTGATGATCTCTCTAATCTAATCTCAACCATTCAATTCTCAAATGAATTGACACGACTATTTCCTATCATTCATAGGAAAACTAATCTTCTTATTATAACTCAACCCTTGTAATCATATTGTAATTCCTTTATGACTAAAGATGATCAAAAAAAAATTTAATGCCTGAATTTAATAAATATGTTTATTTTTTATCCAAAAACTTTATTATAAAGGGTAAAGTTACATCTCACGCCATCTCATATGTGATTTATTCTAAATTGTATCGTTGATATTGAAAATGTGTGCTTTTTTACCGTACATGAATTACAGTTAAAGACTATATCGTAATTTATATATTTATTAATAACCAAATTACGAATTTATATACTCGAAACGTGTATCAAATTATAAACCTGTCTTAGATTATATATCAAATAAAAGTTTCCTTTTACAACCAAATATAGAATATATTAATGTTTAGAGCTGAATAATCTAATTGTAATTGACACTCAATAAATTACCTTTGTAACTCTAAAGGTGATTAAAATAAAAGTGATTTGACACCTAAAGTTAATCACATATTTATTTATAATCCAACAACTTTAATACTTTATTTCAAAGGGTAAAGTTACATCTCACACCACCACACATGTGTTTTATTGTAAATTGTGGTGTTGATATTGAAAATGTTCAGTTTTTTTTATGGTACTTGAAGTAAATTAGAGTGTAAATCGACTTTCCGGTTGTGAATCTAAAAGAAACTGTCTGCGTATCAAAGGCATTTTAGTTCTCTTCAAACAAACATTGGTATCACTTGATTAAAAGACAATTATAGCCCACGTTAGGTATGGACATGTTTAAGTATGCTTTGGCCCATATGCATTAAAGGGATGGTGAACAAAACCCCTCATGATGTGCTTGAGTTATGAGAGAACGATATTGAAAAGGAGAGAAACATAAAGAGAAAAATTAACGCTACCGATCTTCAAATATTTGAATATAATGAATAACATTTATTTTGGTATTTATACATTTGAACACATGTACTTGCTCTTAGCATCTTTTTGTTACTTTCATAGATAATATTATTTGCGAGTAAAGTTGTCACTGGTATTTAATCAAAACTAGAAACTAACCATCCCATGAATCATCCTTCTCCATTGTCTAAACTTATAAGTGAATAATGATATAAAGGTTAAAGATTTGATAGTTTTATCAATAACTAATAAACAACAAGAGTGTAAGAAATTATTTTAAACTTGGTGACAGCAATTTTTTTACTATATAAAGGAATTTATATATGGTATTTAGTTATGCATAAATATTTTAAAAAAATTGTTAATTAGTAACTCAAAATACACTCCAATCACATGCATACCTAATTCAAATGAATGGCTTTTAAAAATGTATGAGCCAACATTGTAGAGAGAGAGAGAGAGAGAGAGAGAGAGAGAGATATGTCATATAAGAAAGGGAAACTTGCATTCGGGTGGTCCATATACATACAATATAGATTGGTACCCGACAAAATTCATTAAAATTCAATTTTGAGGCTATTTTCAGTGAAATAATTACATACTTAAAAGCTAAATGATTTCATCATTTTACATTATTAATTATCATTCAGATCTCAATAATTAATTTCCATTATGAGTTATGACAGATATTTTTGCCATTTTTTTCAATTTTTGACATCAAGTAAAGGAAACCCATAACCAATTAGCTATAAATATGCATAAATACAAAAACTGAATTATCATCTCAAAAACAATAAATCAAATTGTAAACAAGAGTACACAAAACTCACCAAAAAAATTAACTATTCAAGACTACAGTTGTTACAGACCTGGACACTATATACCCTGTCCATATATGTGTATAGAGAAATCATGATTCATAATAAGAACAACAAATAAACCTTTTGCCGTAAATTTATAATCCATTTATAATTTCTTTCACCTAAAAATTAGAAAAAATAATAATCAAAGATTAGAAATTTGTAAAATCAAGAAAATATCAAAATAAAAGATTAAAAATTTATCAACTAGAGATTTATCAGCTCGGTTTGTATTATATAAAATAATCTTTGAATTCAAAAAAAAAAAAAGAATAATAATCCTCATATAATGCTTTGGAAAAAAAAAAAAAAGAACCTTTTAGGGTCTTTGATGTTTACTCTAAATCAAAATTCAAAACCAAGAAAATTATAAATCAAAAGTCATAGATCAAGAAAATGAAATACAAATCAAGAAACCATCTTTCTTTCTTCTTCTAGTGTTGATCCTGTCTCTATCTTCCCACGGCTTTATTGAACCGCAAAAATTAATATGAAAATAAACACAGATCTGATAGATCAGAACCCATGCAGTTCAAGAAAGCCGTGGAAGAATAGAAAGAGAACCATTTTAATGGCTGCTTTGCAGATCTGCAAATGTTTTCAAGGAAACCCTAATTAGGGTTTTTGGAACTAACAGTTTGCAGAGGAAAGAGAGGAAGTTGCAGGCAGAAGATGGGAGGAAGGGTGAGTATTTATAGGAGAATGGGCTTCTTTTTACCACCAATCCCGAGAAGAATATAGGGTATAATGAAACTCATGATACCCCACCTTTTTTATTTTTACTAACCAACTCCCACTTTTTATTATTTATTTATTTATATGTGTATTTATTTTGAAATAATCTATTCGTTTAAAATATGGATACTAACTTTAATATCATACTGATCCTTGCATTTAGAGAATGGCTCAATTAATTATTTTATTTTCATACGTGCCAGTTTTTTTTTCTTTTATTCTTTAATTAGTTGTATATTAGGGACGTAGAAAATGTAGTACGTCATTCGTTCTAATCGTTTTAGGGGATGTTTATTTTTCTTTAGAAGCTCTTCCAGACCACTTTTCTCTTCGCCGCGCAGAGGTTATGGTCTGCAGTGTGTTTGTTTTCCCGAAAATATTTCATTAAAAAACCTCTCCGCGCCCTCTTCTTCTAGAACTGTTGGTAATGCTACATCTCACATCTTCTACCCCTTTTCTTATTTCTTCCATCGTTCCTTCATCAGACCAAACCCTAATAATCCTCTCCAACCATCCTCTCCTCCACCGCTGCAACCCGCCCTCCTCCACCGATAGGGATGAGCAAAATCGGGACCGGTACCGATTGGTACCGGTACCGAAATCGGTACCAATTTGGTACCGTCGGTATCGAATCCGTACCAAAGTTTTAAGTTTCGGGATCGGTACGGTACCGGTATTTCCCGATTTTTACCTCCGGTACCGGTATAATCCCGGTACCGATACCAAGAATTAGGGATTTTCAGGATCCAAATTTTCGGGATCGGGACCGGTCGGTACCGGTCCGGTACCATGCTCATCCCTATTCACCGCTGCAACCCCGCCGCTCCACCCATCCACTGCCGCTGCTTCACCCATACACTGCCGCCGCTCCACTCCTTACTCCTCCACCACCGGCCTCTCTTCTCTCTGTCCAGGTTTGTTACTCCTCCACCACCACCACCATTGCTATAATCTAATTACCTTTTGTTTTAATTTCGTAAGTGTGTTAGATTGTTAAAGTTTAGATTGTTAGATTTTGTTAGATTGTTAAAGTTTTAGATTATTAGATTTTGTTAATTTTGTTAATTGTTAAAGGTTTTTGTTAATTTTGTTAGATTTTGATTAGTTTGTAGAAAGTTTAGGTTTGTTGAATATTGTTAGTTCTTTGTTGTTGAATAAAGTTTGTAGTTTTTTGTTAATTGTTAAAGGTTTTTGTTAATTTTGTTAGATTGTTATTAGTTTGTAGAAAGTTTAGGTTTGTTGAATATTGTTATTAGTTTTTGTTGAATAAAGTTTGTAGTTTTTTGTTAATTGTTAAAAGTTTTTGTTAGTTTTTTTATATTGTTATTAGTTTGTAGAAAGTTTAGGTTTGTAGAATATTGTTATTAGTTTGTTGTTGAATAAAGTTTGTAGTTTTTTATTAATTGTTAAAGGTTTTTGTTAGTTTTGTTAGTTTGTAGAAAGTTTAGGTTTGTTGAATATTGTTATTAGTTGTTGTTGAATAAAGTTTGTAGTTTTTTGTTAATTGTTAAAGGGTTTTGTTAGTTTTGTTATATTGTTATTAGTTTGTAGAAAGTTTATGTTTGTTAAATATTGTAATTAGTTGTTGTTGAATAAAGTTTGTAGTTTTTTTATTAATTGTTAAAGGTTTTTGTTAGTATTTAGATTGTTATTAGTTTGTAGAAAATTTAGGTTTGTAGAATATTGTTATGAGTTTGTTGTTGAATAAAGTTTGTATAAAGTTTAGGTTCGATGAATTGTTGTTTTAATAGAATTGTTGTTTTTTATTAGTTGATCATAAAAATGGGAGAGAAACAACAATGATCGAACGAGCAAATATAATGTTTATTAGAAAATTGCATTGAAGAGATAAACACCGTGGGTAAAAAAGGGTTGAGTTTGCACAAAGACTCATGGGCTAAGGTAATAAGTGTTCTTAAGGAAAAGTTTGGGTTGGATTTGTGTCAAAGACAAGTGAAAAACGCTTATGATAATCTTAAAGCCAAATACATTGGATGAGTGTATTTGAAAAACAAAACCGACAACATATACAATCCTCAAACAAATACTTTTACCTTAACGAACGAGGAATGAGAAGAATTTAAAAAGCTATGTTCATATATTTTTATTTTTTAACATCTACCTCTACCTTAAGGTCCACCCGTAGTTTATTTTTTAACATCTACCATTATTTTTTTAGGGGCATTCGAAAGCTGCATCCTTAAAAACAACTCCATTAGCATTTTCGGAACTTTGTGCACAACTGTTTGATGATAATATTGCCACGGGGAATCGCAAGTGGACCTCAACCCAAATATCAGTGGTTGGATCATCCTCTTGTCATCAGCTCCAATCGGTTCAACCACTGATGATTATGGACAACATTTTTGTCGACACAGAAGATGATGCCGTCACTAATCCTACTACCAGCCCTACTACCGAGCCTACCCTCAAAAGGGCTAAAACCTCAAAATCATCATCTGTCACTTTAGAGGATTTAGCACTTGACATGCGAAATGCTTTGCGACATTTGATTAGAGAAAAACCTCAAAAAAAGCCCAATAGTTACAACAATTTTTGAATGTTATGAGAAGTTAAATTTGGTTGGGTTAGAGCCGAGAGACCCTTTATATTTGGTTGCTTTTCATATTTTTGGAATGTCCATGGACATGAGAGAGGCGTGGATGGCATTGCCAAATATTCCCGACGTGTTAAAAGGGTGGATCGAGATGACGGCTAAAAATTTAGGACTTATGAAGTAGTTTTTGTTTTGTTGAAAACATTATTTGCTTTTGGTGTATGTTTTTTTTTGTTTTGTTGAAAACATTATTTGTTTTTAGTTATGTTGAAAACATTCTATGCTTTTTGGCTATGTGACATGGTTTTTATGCTTTATGATAATGGTTGCTTTTTTATGATTATGTGACATGGTTGTTTATGTTTTATTAATAGGTTCATAATGAATAATGATGAGAAAATACTTCTAGTAGTTGTTATGTACTTGTATATCCGGTTTTATTGGAAGAGGGGTTTGAAACGAAAGTGAGACAATGATTCGGCAATGACGGGACATAAATACACGTTAGAGTTATTGAAAGGAAATCCCAAACAATGCATTGAATCGCTACGCATGTCCCGTGAATCATTTGTCCGACTATGTGCACATTTTAGAACAAATTATTCGTTAAAGGATAGTAAACATGTTTCGGTTGTGGAAAAGATGGCTATGTTTTTGATGATGATCGGCCATAATCAACGTTATGTGGTTATCAAGCGTAGATTTTAACACTCAAAGCAAACAATTCATATATTCTTTCATGAAGTGTTGGATAAAATGATGCTTTTCGCCAAAGATATGATAGTACCAACTTCTTTCAATCCGAAGCCAAACATCCAGGGACATAACAAGAGGCTACGAAATATTTTTAAAGGAGCGGTTGGTGAAATAGATGGGACCTTGATACATGTTGTTGTTCCTACTAGGCAACAAGATTTATATAGAGGAAGGGGAAATAATGATTGTTATCCAAACGTATTAGCAATTTGTGATTTTAACATAATTTTCACTTTTCTTGTGGCCGGATGGGAAGGGGTAGCACATGATTCTAGAATATTATCAGAGGCATTATCAGATCCACATGCGCCATTCCCATTTCCACCATCAGGTATTTTTATTGTTTGTTAATTATTTCTATGTTAGTTTAATATTTTAATTAATTATAAATATATACAGAGAAATACTATCTTTGTGACGCCGCGTATGCACACATACGAGGATTTATGGCTCAATATCGTAATGTGAGGTATTGGCTTGGAGATTTTCGTCGGAGACGTGCGTTAGCCAATAAAGAAAAATTTAATCATGCACATGCAAAACTTCGAAACGTCATTGAGCGTGCCTTTGGTGTCTTGAAAGCAAGATTCACTATATTGAAGAGGATGTCACCATTTTCATTGAAAACACAAAGGAACTGTTTCGCGCTACATAATTTTATTAGGAAACAAGGTTTGGACGATGAGTTGTTTACACAATACGATCAACCCATTGTGTCGCTTGGAAATAGTCGTGGGCAAATTGATGCTGATGAAGACGAGGTTGAAGAACTTGACACTGCATCAGATCGGGAATATATGACTTAGTTACGAGATGAAATTGTTGAGCAGTTAATGCAAAGTACGGAATAAATGATTTAAAAAATGTTTGTGGTATTATTAATATTATTTCAGTGTTGTTGACTATTATTTAAATTTGGATGTTGAAGACCTTTTTATTTTATATTTAAGTTTATTTAAATTTCAGTTTATTTAAATTTCAGCTTATTTAGCAGTCTGCAGATGTTAAAAAACAAACAGTCTTCTTGTTGCAGACTGTAGAGTTTTGGTCCACCTCTTCTGCTACAAATTTTGGCAGACGTGGTCCGCAAACTTCAGACATTTTATCCCTGAAATAACAAACAGCACCTTAGTGTGTTTGCAAAAATAAACTTATGTATTCAAACCAAAAAAAAAATCAAATTGTGTTTGTAGAGGAAAGAGAGGAAGTTGCAGGCTTAGAATGGCGCTTTTTTTTCTTATACTTATTTTAATTTTTTTAGAGCGTATTTTTAAATAAATAGATAGTTTATAATTTTTTATAAAAAAATATATTATTTTTTATAAGTAAAAATGTTAAATAGCATGCAACTTGATAAACAAATTTGGCTCTTTTCTCAGATAAAAAATGTTAAGTAGCATATAACTTGATAAACTACTTTGTTGTAATTGTTTGATCCGTCCATAGAACCTACAATTGGTATAAGAGCTTTCGGGCTCTACTAATTGTGGATCTTGGGTCACAACCTTAGATTTTGGTCTTGTTTGTGTGTTAAAGACGGGTATTCAAGAGTTCAAGTGGGTTTATGGTTTCATGCTTTTTTGTTAGTGTGTTCGCAAGTTTGAAAGTACAAGTGTTCTTAACTTCGGGGTTAAAAATTTGTTTTTTTGTGTGTTCTTATGGTGTTAAAGTTGCTAAAATTTCAAGATTTAAGTGCTCAAAGTCTTCAAAATGATTGGTTCTTAGATCTACAAAGTGTTGAATTGATCCATTCGAGTTTCATAAAAGGAAAAATGTGTTAAAAGTACAATCCGTACTATCCTAAAAACCATTCTAATCGAATCCTTCAAACCATTCTAATCGAATACTTCAAACCATTCTAGTCGAATCCTTCAAACCATTTTAATCGAATTTCTCAGACAATTCCAATCGAATTTCTATTCGATTAGATTAGTTTGTTATTCGATTAGATTAGTCTGCCTATTCGATTAGATTACTCTGTCTATTCGATTATTCTGTCAGTTCGATTGGTTTGGACTTGTAACTTTTCACAGAATCTATTTTGAATATGTTTAGACTTAAGGACTATTTTAAACAATGGCTACTGAAAACGAAGAGATAAAGAGTTTTATAATCTTTGAAAATGAGGTTGGTACACCAAATAAGCTTCCTAAACTGTTTAAGTGGGATAACAAATTTAAAGAATTCAAATGGCCTTTCAAGAATTACGTCAGAATCACTGGTTATGCTATTCTTAGATCTATTGTAACCGGTCCTTATATTCCAATGACTACTACTCCTAATGAACAAGTTCTATGCCCGTGACATCCTATAACGATGAAGATAGGAAAATGTTAAATGAGTATCAAAAGGCCTATGGTGTTCTTAGTGTGTGCCTTTTACTAGATATTGCTCAAACTTTGAGGGATCACACCACTGCTAAAGGTTTATGGGATGTTTTAGTGAACAAGTTTGAAGAGAATACTGAGATGAGGAATAGAAGCCATGTTGAAGTGTGAGTTCAACATGTTTAACCATGTGTAAGGAGAAACATTCACAAATCTCACTCATAAGTTTGAAACATTGATCACAAAGATAAGAAGTGCAGGATTGATTATGATCAAATTGAAATCAATGAAAATTTATTGAACTCCCTACCATATACCTGGAACAGTAGTGTGGTTACTATTAAAAGAACAACGAACCTTCCAATCACTCATCTTTCAAAATTGACATCCATCATCAAGTCATTTGAGATGGATGACAAACTCAGTATGAGGAACCACATAAGTTCTCTGAATCATGCTGGAATATCTACTGGGTCTGGAGTCAGCATAACTTTTTTAAGCCGAGCACACCCCACAGTTCATGTAGTTAATGGGGTTAATATATTTTCCACTCATCAAACTCAAAACTCAGCTTGATGCGGTTGAATTCAAAACTGCTGCAAGTCTACAAGCACCATCAAGCTCATTCCAAGATGCGGTTGATAAAGCGGTTGAGCAAGCTTTGAAAGCTCACGGAATCAAGAAACCTGCAAGCAACCCATCCTACTCAGCTCCTCAAGTTGATGATTCACATGTGGCACTATTTCATGCCTTCATAGCAAGCCACGATGAGTTACTACAAGGAAAGCTGCTACCTCCTTCATTTCAACAAGGAGAAATTCCCGAGATCAACAAGAAAGATCTCAAAAAGATGGACATCAAGTATCAGATGACCATGGTTGTTCATAGAGCTTCAAAATTCATGAAGAAATACGGCAAGAACCGTTTCAGAAACTCTGATGGGAATGTGATTGGTTTCGACAAGGATAAACTTAAATGTTACAACTGTAATGAAGTTGGGCACTTTGCAAGGGAATGCACATATCCATCCAAGACGGCAAACGACATTAAGATCACTGAGGTGTCTAGCAATGAGGGTAGTAGAAGTGACAAGATACCTGAGTATAGCTCCTCATCAAAGCCAAGAGTTCCAAGAATTAGAAGGCAAGACATTTAAAGGAACTTTGGATCTAGCTCAAAGGCCATGATCACTATGTCAGCTGAAGGATCAAAGCTATATTGGGAAGATGACCAATTTGTGGAGCTGATCAATCATCTGACCTTAACCGGGAAGGAATTTGTGAATGAAGACCAACCATCGTCAAGCTCTGCTGCCGAGGCATATCAGACCGTCTCAGACATTCCCGAGGTACACAAACTTTGCACTCAAACTTGTATTAATAAGTTTAAGAACTATAAAACTCATAATGTTGCCCTGATAGATGAAAATCATATCCTTAGATGTCAGATTGATGATTACAAAAAGGCAAAAAAGGTTTTTACCACTATGATTAAAACTCATAATAAATCGTTATTCTGAGTTTTAATCATAGTGGTAAAAACATTTTACACTTTTTTGTAATCATCAATCTGATTACAATTTGATAAAACAACTAAGTTTCATGAAAGACGCGTTGTAGAGTTAAACGCTAAAATAGAAAAGCTAGAATTAGATTTGGCACAAAGAAAAATAGACGTTTAAATATTTGAGTTAACCTATGATAACTTGAATGGGATTATCGGGGCACAAATTGGGGTGAAAAAAAGACATGTATAGGCTATGATAACAATGTTGTTCCACCACCATTTAATGAGAATTATACTAGTCTACCTCACTTTAGTTTTAATACCCACCTGAGGATGAAATGGTCTATGGTATTGGTCACGTGCCTAAACAAAATATATTTATTCTTCCTGTCTCTAAAACTGTTGATCCCATTCCTTCATCAGTTAGTTATAATAGTAGTTCCTCTTTTTCAGCAGGTTGGGTAAAAGAAAGAAAATGTGTGGAAAAGAACACGGGTTATGGAGAGAAAATGATTTTAAATTCACTTTTTGATTCAAGTGTGAATCTAAAACAATCGTTTTTTAACCCTGTCTTTAATAATAAAATAGTGAAAAACATTTTGAATGATCATGTATTATGTGAGAGTGTTGATGTTGGCACTTCTCAAGATGATATGAATGAAAATGATATTTATGTGTCTGTGTCTGATAGTGATTGTGAAACGGTATATGATGAAACGTTGAGTAAAAGAATTGTGCATGAAAATGTGTTTGATGAGACAAACGTAACTAGTTGTTCATCAAAATATTGTAAAATTGAGGGAGACTATAATAAAAGAAATAGTTTTGAGAATGAAAAAGCTATCACATCTAGCAAATATGTTCCAACTCACAAAAACTCTTTCTTTCAATCCACTAATCACTATGAACATCCTCAATTATACAATCACTTGGATAACAACTACTATGGTTATCATCAACAAGATTATATTAATTCATTCATAATGTTTTTGATGATCGAGGTTAAAGATTAGATAACCTCTATGTTCCTTTCCAAGCATCACCTTTTTCACCACACCCTGTATATCATAGTTCTGATGAGTTCTATAGGGATTCAAAAAGAAAGTGTTGCTTTGTTTCTGGCAACCCATCTCACATTGCAAGAACTGGCATGGAAAACATAAGGAAATTAATAATAGGTTTAATGAGTTCCATTCTAAAGCTACACCAAGCCCAAGAACAAGAACTAATCAATCTAATAGTTCTGCCAGTGAAATGGACGTGAGATCCAGAAACAGAAAAACCAGAAAAGCACCTTTTTGGATAACCAAAAAGGAAATATCAAAAGGGGGTTCTAAGACTAAAAAGTCTAAGAACCCACCAAAAAGAAATATGAAAAGAATTCCGAAGATTGAAAGATTTGAGGATTTTGTTTGAAACCAAGAAGAAGACAGTCCAGAAAGTCTTCTAAAACCACGAAACATACATATGCATGGGTTCCTAAGGACTGTTCTTCTATTTTTGATACACCTTAACACTTCATAATTCCTTATAAGAAAATAAAGTTTGGTAATTTTGTGGTTAACTTTCCCGAGACATCTAAGTCTCGAGAACCCATGTTTAACTAGATGCTAATGTGTGTAGGGTCTGTCAACAGTATTTGGTACCTAGACATGCACATTGGTTATAACCGACACATGACGGAAGATGAGTCCCTACTGTTTGACGTTCAACCTTTTGATGGTGGGCACGTCTCATTTTCCGGTGACGTGGGAGGAAATATGACAAAACGGGGAAGAGTGTCAAACGGAATCCAGACGTTTGATGATGTCAATTCGATGGATCAATTGAACAGTAATTTGCTTAGTTTCTCACAGATTTGTGATCGACAATACTCGACCCTATTCACCGATAATGAATGTTTGATCTTAAAACCAAGTTGTCCCTGAGAAATGGATCTCGATGCGTACTTCAAGGCAAAATGATGCCTATATATTGGACATGAATAGTTCTTACTCACGTAGGTTCGTTTCATGTTTAATAACTAAGGCTTCGAAAAATGGCTCATCTCTATGGCATAGACGTATTGGCCATGTAACTTTAAAAACTCAAACAAACTGGTCAAAGGTGACCATGTGAGGAGATTGCCAGTTAAAATCTTCTCTTGCATTGAAAAATGTATTTCGTTCTCCAAATATAAGCAACACAAACTCCCTCACAAGCCCAAGATGATCAATACTATAGATTCCATTCTTCAACTGTTACATATGGATTTATTTGGTCATATTCATCCATTGACAATCGGTCGAAAAGCCCATTGTCTTGTGATTACTGATGATTATTCTCATTTCAGTTAGACTTTCCTTTTAAGGCACAGGGATGAAACCACTCAGTTTTTTATCAAGTTTATTACTCACGTGGAGAGGCAGACAGATAAGAAGGTGAAATGCATCAGAAGCAACAACGGGACTGATTTTTGTAACAGGACTGTGGATGACTTATATCATTCAAATGAAATAGATCACCAATTCAGTGCATCATCCACTCCACAGCAAAATGGAGTTGCTGAACGTCACAACAGAACACTGATAGAAGCTGTACGAATAATATTGTCAGACTCCAAACTTCCATTGTTCTTTTGGGGTGAAGCTGTCAATGTTGCCTGCTTCATATAAAATCATGTGATCATCAACAAGTGCCTGAAGAAGACTCCTTTCAAAGTCTGCTACAAGACTAAGCCACAATTCAACGCTTCAAAATATTTGGATGTCCCTGAAACATGCTCCATACAGGTGCTCACTAAGATCCTAAGTTTGCTGAAAAGGCCGATGAGTGTTACTTTGTTGAATATGCTCCAAACAAAACCGCTTATCGTGTCTACAACAAGAAGACTAAAGTGACTATAGAATCCTTTAATGTTGACTGGCAAGAGCTTAACGCTACTGATGCTCGTAGGTGACCCAACTGGTTGTTTGACTATGACTACTTGTTCAACCAGTTCTGTGCCATGTCTATCCCACCACCAACAAACACTCAAGTTCCATCTTCTTTGTCTGAACCACTATTGAGGCAAACACTTGTCAGCAGCTTGTCTGATGTGAATCTATTTGGTGGACCTTCCAACAGATTTATACCACCTGCGGTTCCCCCTCCAGCAAATATTAATCCAGCTGTCAACAAACCTGCTCCTCAATCCGCTGATTCAACTCATCTGGTAGCAGCTGAAGACGTGTCTAATTCCGATTTAGATGTCTCATTCATGTCAGACGACAATGTGGAACAAATTCATACAGAACTATAATCAAATTTCAAGCAACACCAAGTGTGGTGGAATCAGTTTCCACACCTCCCTCTTCAAATGACATTGTACAAGTTGTTGGTGCTGAGGAACCCATTGCTGGTGAATCTGATAACACTGCTTCAACTCCGGTTACTACAGTTCTTGTTCCATTTGGTGAACATCTCTGGGATGAACCCATTGCACAAGAACTTATGGTTGATCAAACTTGCACCATTTAGTCAGCCAATGATGTTCTAAACAATGCTCCTCGCATATTTCATCCTATTAAGAGTCTGACTATTGATCTTCAAGTGGAACCAGTCATCCAAGTGGAAGACATACCCTAGATAACCATTCATCAGAGACATCCCACAGAAAACATCATTGGTTCTCCCTCAGCCGGCATCCAAACAAGAAGCAAGTGTAACACCCCGACCAAAGGCGGATTATACATCGGGGCGCCACATATTGTTTCATTACTCGTGACACTATTGGGTGTCAATATTTAATAAATATATTCATTCACGCATGCGCAACGTATACATAAGATATAAATAAACCAACATAAATCAATATATTATAAATCAAAATATTCGAACAGCAATAACTTGTCTTGATACATTTTAATCTAGGTCCAAAAGTAAAAATGTCCTATGTGTCCACAAGCTCCAAAACAGCTACTGCAAACCTGAACATGTGTTAAAATAAACGTCAAACACTTGCGTGTTGGTGAGAAATCAAGTTTAATGCAATACATAGATAACAATAAATCTGCGCGCAACATGTGTATGTCTGGGTTTCAACAAGGGTGTAATCAGATCGGGACCAACTCTAAGAGACAAGACTGCCAGTGCTCACAATTGAGCTCACAAACAAGACTAACTGTGCAAGTGTAACAAAAGAGAAAATCATAAACGATAGTTCTCCCGTGTTCATCTAATGGTACCATGAAAACTGCGGAATAGACCGACAAGACGGTTAATGATCCACACATACAAATAAACAGCCAAGTCTACGTCCTCAACACATGGGATACTGCGCGACTAAAGTTCATAAACAGTTTAAGACTCTAAGTTTGTATGAACACATGAACATCCCAAAACATTAAAAGCAAAAAGGGATTAGATACGAGATTACTCACTTGATAAACGATGCGGTGTAAGATAAAGCAAGAACCAACTTTAAACAAGCACAAGTTAACCTATAAATAAGATTATTGTTTTAACGATCGGTTTTAAGTCTTGATTACAAGTTAGCATAATTAATAAGTTATTAAATATAATATATTACCGGGAAACAGGGCAGAGGAGAGGAGAAAACGGAGGCAGAGAGGGAGGCGGCAGAGAGAGCAAGGAGGAGGTCAGGAGAGAGTAAGTGTTTTGTGTGTGTAGTGTTAGGAAAAATAATACTATTATTTATAGAGAAACCCTAGGAGACATAAATCCAGAAAAAAGGGAAAAGATTCCAAGACAAACAGAACAAGACAAAACAAAAGATAACAAAAGATATCAAAAGATATGGCAGCTGCAGGGGGCAAGATAAAGCTGTCAGGGAACAGTAAAAAGGCATGGGTGGTTCAGATAAAGGTACTGGTCAAGCATGGCAAAAGCAGATCTCAAAAGATAATGTCAGTCACTTTTTCTACCAACCAATGGGGTTGGTACGCATGCTGCGCCGAAAGTAACTATTCAGACATTAGATAGGTTAGGTCAACAGCTCAGAGGAAAAGACATTTACAAAAGCAAACGGCTAGAATAAACAGAAGATACAAGGGTTAAGCGCGGGAAGGCTGAGTGCGCGAGCGCGAAGGCTGGCACAACAATCCTTAGCGCACTGCGGGAAGAATCACATCCTTAGTGTGCTGCGTGAAGAACTAGAATTCTAAGCGCATCGCGGGAAGAACATACATTCTTAGCGCATTGCGGGAAGAACATGCATTCTTAGCGCGCTGCGAGAAGAGTTCTCTTCACGCATCGCAGGAACAAGATGTCTTCACGCAGGCTTCCATGTAAGGAGTCTGGCGCGTGGAGCTGCGCAGACAACCTTAGGCGGGAAGGAACAAAGGACAAGCAAAGAGTTAGAAGAAAAAGAGGGAAACAAGGCGTAAGGGCGGGACGGCGACAAGAGGGAAAAGAAGGCGGAAAGAGAGGAGGAGAGGGACGGGAAGGAAATATGTATTATTATTATAAAAAAATAAAATATAAGTATAAATAAATATTAAATCATAAAAGAAAGAGATCGGATAAGGGAAACGGGTACCTGGGTCGGGTCGGATCGGGCAGATGTCACAGTCTCCCCTACTTTAAGAAATTTCGTCCCGAAATTTATCTCGAAGTAGGTTGCGCAGAGAACAGGTGCGGGTACTTGATCTTCATTTGATCTTCCCTTTCCCATGTAAACTCGGCTCCGCGCTTGGACTCCCAGCGAACTTTCACGATAGGGATACGACTGCGCTTGGTTTGCTTAACCTCGCGATCCATAATCTCAACAGGCTTCTCAACGAAATGCATAGATTCATCAACTTGGACTTCATCAAGTGGAATATGAAGGTTCTCGTCAGCTAAACACTTCTTGAGATTGGATACATGGAACGTTGGATGCACATTACTGAGCGCGGGCGGCAGGTCAAGTCTGTAGGCAACTTTTCCCACACGCGCGAGAATCTTAAATGGACCAACATAACGAGGAGCAAGCTTACCTTTCTTCCCAAAGCGGACAACACCCTTCCAGGGCGACACTTTGAGGAGAACAAGATCACCAACTTGAAATTCGAGAGGCTTCCGTCTACGATCTGCGTAACTCTTCTGTCGGCTTCTAGCAATCAGCAGATGATCACGGATCTTGGCGATTTTATCTGTTGTCTCTTGAACAAGTTCGGGTCCTGTGATTTGAGTTTCACCCACTTCGCTCCAACAAATCGGGGAGCGGCACTTACGACCGTAAAGTGCTTCAAATGGGGCCATACCAATACTGGAATGATAGCTGTTATTATAAGAAAACTCAATCAAAGGCAGGTGCGAATCCCAATTACCTCCAAAATCAAGAACACAAGATCGGAGCATATCCTCAAGAGTTTGAATAGTTCGCTCAGACTGACCGTCAGTCTGAGGATGATATGCCGTACTCATGTCCAAGCGAGTTCCTAGCGCAAATTGGAGAGATTTCCAAAAGCGAGATATAAAACGGCCATCGCGATCGGATATGATGCTCAAAGGAGTACCATGGCGGCAGACAATTTCCTTGACATAAAGCTGCGCGAGTTGCTCAACACGGTAGTTTTCACGAATGGGCAGAAAGTGAGCAGACTTAGTCAATCGATCCACTATTACCCAAATGCTATCATGTTTGCTTGCTGTCAAAGGTAACTTGGTAATAAAGTCCATCGCTACACATTCCCATTTCCACGTAGGAATTTCTGGTTGTTCGAGCAAACCAGATGGGCGTTGGTGTTCAGCTTTCACTTTAGAACAAGTCAGACATTTAGCTACGAACACAGCAATATCCTTTTTCATACCGGGCCACCAATAAGTAATGCGCAAATCCTTGTACATCTTATCAGCGCCGGGATGAATAGAATACCGAGATTTGTGCGCTTCACTCAGGATATCTGCGCGAAGATTCTCATCAAAGGGAATCCAGATGCGATTAAGATAACAGAGAATTCCACTCAGATAAGGGACAAAGAGTGCTTCCGCGCCACACGCTAACTCGGCGCGAAGGTTACCATTACTGATGGATGCGCGCTGCGCGTCACGAATACGCGATTCAAGGTTGCTTTGAATCGGCGCGAAGTGAAGCTGGGTGCGCGGCAAGATACAGTTAAGCTGACAGGGTTTTCGGCTGAGCGCGTCGGCTACCACATTAGCCTTACCAGGATGATACCGGATCTCACAATCGTAATCGCTGATGAGTTCGTTCCATCGGCGTTGCCTCATGTTAAGTTCCTTTTGATCAAAGATATGCTGAAGGCTTTTATGGTCAGTGTAAAGGATACACTTAGTACCATAAAGGTAGTGTCTCCAGATCTTCAAGGCAAAAACAACTGCACCAAGTTCGAGGTCGTGAGTTGTATAATTCTTTTCATGAACCTTAAGTTGCCTCGATGCGTAAGCGATAACCTTGCCTCGTTGCATAAGAACACAACCAAGACCTTGGTTGGATGCATCGCAATACACGACAAAATCATCATTACCCTCAGGTAGCGCAAGAACAGGAGCTTCACACAACAAACGCTTGAGCGTTAGAAAGGCTTCCTCTTGCTTCGAGCCCCAAATATACGGTTTACCTTTGTGCGTTAGAGCTGTTAAAGGCAAAGCGATCTTCGAGAAGTTCGAAATGAATCGCCGGTAGTAACCAGCTAAGCCCAGAAAGGAACGGATCTCAGAAGGAGAGGATGGCGTAATCCAGTTCTTGATTGCTTCAATCTTGGATGGGTCGACATGAATACCCATCTTGTTTACAACATGACCAAGAAACTGTACTTCATCAGACCAAAATTCACACTTGGAAAGCTTAGCATAGAGTTGCTCGGCTCTAAGCTTTTGCAACACCAACCGAAGATGTTGCTCGTGCTCGGCCTTGGTCTTAGAATACACCAGAACATCATCGATAAACACAATCACGAATTTATCCAAGAAAGGCCTACACACCCGATTCATTAGATCCATGAAAACGGCGGGTGCGTTGGTTAAACCGAAGGACATGACCAAGAATTCAAAATGGCCATAACGAGTTCGAAAAGCAGTCTTCGGAACATCTTCATCGCGGATGCGCAACTGGTGATAGCCAGAGCGGAGATCAATCTTCGAGAAACAAGAGGCACCTTGGAGTTGATCAAAGAGGTCGTCAATACGCGGTAAGGGATACCGATTTTTAATGGTGAGTTTGTTCAACTCGCGGTAATCAATACACATGCGAAACGATCCATCTTTCTTTTTAACGAACAACACCGGAGCACCCCAGGGCGAAGAGCTAGGGCGAATGAATCCTTTAGCAGTCAACTCTTGAAGTTGGCTTGCCAATTCTTGCATCTCAGCGGGCGCAAGACGGTAAGGAGATTTAGCCACGGGGGAAGCACCAGGGACAAGATCAATACGGAACTCGACTTCACGAGCGGGAGGGATACCAGGAAGATCATCAGGAAAAACTTCAGGGAAATCACGCACAACAGGGATATCGCGAAGCTTCTTCTCTTCAGCAGGTTTAACCACATGGGCTAGAAATGCAACACACCTTTTCCGCATGAGCCTACGGGCTTCGGCGCAAGACATAAGTTTAAGACCGCGGGAGGGTTTTTCGCCGTAAATGTGAAGATCACCATTTTCTCGAGGTATGCGAATCAATTTCTTGGCGCAAATAACTTCGGCGCGATTCTTTGAGAGCCAGTCCATACCAATAATAACATCAAAGCTTCCAAGAGGCATGGGGATGAGGTCAATCAGAAAATCGTTTTCGTTAAGGTTAAGCGAGCAATCTTTAATCACTGAGTTTATTAAAACAGTTTCACCATTAGCCAATTCAACTGAAAAATCTTCTTTTAAGTCATCGCGCGGTCGCGCAAGCTTCTGCTCGAAGGCGCGAGAGATAAAACTTCGATCGGCGCCAGTATCAAAAAGTACAGAAGCATAAAATCCGTTAAGTAAAAATGTACCATTAACTACGTCATTATTCGCTTGCGCTTGGTGCGCGGTTATGTTAAAAGCTCGTCCACGCGTCACTTGGTTTGAAATCTGGTTCACCGGATTCGCTTGTGTGATTTGCACTTGTAGTCTCGGGCACGCGTTCCGGAAATGACTGGGATCACCGCAGTTAAAGCACGATCTGGGTCGTGGGTTTTGGTAGATTGATTGTGGGTTCTGCGGGTAGACTGGTGGTGTTGGCGCAATTGGATTGGCGGGAAGGACTCTACAGTTCTCAGCAGTGTGACCAGTACGGCCACATCGGTTACAAAGTCGACACGGGGTTTGGGTTGGGTGGTGAAATCTACAGGTTGGGCAGAAGGGATGGTTTCCTGTGTAAGGTTTCTTAGTTGGTGGGGCAGGGAGTGCTGGATTGGTTAGGGCATAGTTGTGAACTACAGGAGGAGTTGGGTAGGCTGACAGAGGGTTAGGCGCGTAAACTGGGGGTTGATAAATGGGTTGCTGGACAATGGGCGGGTTGGTAAGCGCATAGGCCTTGCGCCTGCGCTTGAGGTTGTTACGGTTTGAGGGTTCAGGTTTGGTTTCTGTTGGTTCAGGGGCAGTCTTGGTGAGTTTGGTCTTCTCAGTTCCCCGCAGGAACAGGGTTCCTGCTCTGACATGG
Organism: Bidens hawaiensis; assembly: GCF_021521415.1. Classification (NCBI taxonomy): domain Eukaryota; kingdom Viridiplantae; phylum Streptophyta; class Magnoliopsida; order Asterales; family Asteraceae; genus Bidens; species Bidens hawaiensis. The sequence goes on along the minus strand of NW_027495573.1, from coordinate 101,501 downwards.
TTGTCGCTGAGCACAGCGGCCAACTCGATGGCGTCAGAGAGGGTAACTGGGTTTCTGGCCCATACAGAATCTTGAATTTCCATGGGGAGACCCCCAAGGAATTTCTCTATGGCTCGGCGGGAAGGGGTAACAAGGTGAGGGACAAGCAGGCTTAGTTCATGGAAGCGCGTCGCGTACTCGCGCGCTTCACCGCTGTATTGCTTAAGATTCCAAAATTCCTCCTCCAGGCGCTTAACTTCGTTGGGAGGGCAGAATTCTCGCGTAAGAATTTCCTTAAATTCCTCCCAGAGCATGCTGGAAGCAGCTTCTGCGCCACGCGCATGAGCTACTCCATTCCACCACGTAAGCGCTCTGGATTCCAGGACACTGGAAGCATATAGGGTTCGTCTGTCTGAGGGGCATTGGGTGTGAAGGAAAGTGTTTTCTATTTTCTCAAGCCACTGGAGCATCACGGTGGCTCCTTCAAGACCTGTGAACTTTGGAGGGTTACCCGCGTTAAAGGACTTAATGTTATAACTCGAGGTGTTGTTTTGGCTCAAGGCTTGGGCTATCGCGGCGGCCATTTCCTGGGAACGTTGCTGTCTACGCATGCGCGAGGCTTCTCTTCTCTGAAATCGGCGAGATAGCGGAGGCATTCTATAAAAAATTTTAATTTTAGTTAATATCTTGGTTTTAGCGCAAAGTTTTAATCTTATAAAGCTTGGTTTCACGGAGTCAGTTACAGTCAAAAGTTAGAGTAAAATAAATGACCCTAAATGCAGACTTAATAAAGGTAACAAATTCGAATCAAGAATCGACAATTCATGTATCACCATGACTTTCCGAATTCCCAATTTAAAATATACGAGCAAACGAGTATTGGAGATTGACGATTCATGTATCACCATGACTTTTCAATCCTCAATATAAAACATACAAGAAAATGAGTATTGGAGGTTGACAATTCATGTATCACCATGACTTTTCAAGTCTCCAACCTCAGAACATAATCGTAAATGGAAATTGAAAATCAATTATTCATGTATCACCATGACTTTTCGGATTTTCAAATCCCACAAACGAATATGTAAGTAAAATCAATAAAAATCGAAATTCAACAAAAATCGAAATATCGCGAAATAAAACATAAAATCATATACTGCGCAAGCGCGAGCATATTCACAAATAACGAGTAATTAACAATAAGCGCGCAATCATGAGATTTCTCTCATGCGCGAGAAGGGACTCTTAGGTATTCTAGGCCGTTACGTCTAACTACATATCCTAAAGTCAACGAGCTCTGATACCAATCTGTAACACCCCGACCAAAGGCGGATTATACATCGGGGCGCCACATATTGTTTCATTACTCGTGACACTATTGGGTGTCAATATTTAATAAATATATTCATTCACGCATGCGCAACGTATACATAAGATATAAATAAACCAACATAAATCAATATATTATAAATCAAAATATTCGAACAGCAATAACTTGTCTTGATACATTTTAATCTAGGTCCAAAAGTAAAAATGTCCTATGTGTCCACAAGCTCCAAAACAGCTACTGCAAACCTGAACATGTGTTAAAATAAACGTCAAACACTTGCGTGTTGGTGAGAAATCAAGTTTAATGCAATACATAGATAACAATAAATCTGCGCGCAACATGTGTATGTCTGGGTTTCAACAAGGGTGTAATCAGATCGGGACCAACTCTAAGAGACAAGACTGCCAGTGCTCACAATTGAGCTCACAAACAAGACTAACTGTGCAAGTGTAACAAAAGAGAAAATCATAAACGATAGTTCTCCCGTGTTCATCTAATGGTACCATGAAAACTGCGGAATAGACCGACAAGACGGTTAATGATCCACACATACAAATAAACAGCCAAGTCTACGTCCTCAACACATGGGATACTGCGCGACTAAAGTTCATAAACAGTTTAAGACTCTAAGTTTGTATGAACACATGAACATCCCAAAACATTAAAAGCAAAAAGGGATTAGATACGAGATTACTCACTTGATAAACGATGCGGTGTAAGATAAAGCAAGAACCAACTTTAAACAAGCACAAGTTAACCTATAAATAAGATTATTGTTTTAACGATCGGTTTTAAGTCTTGATTACAAGTTAGCATAATTAATAAGTTATTAAATATAATATATTACCGGGAAACAGGGCAGAGGAGAGGAGAAAACGGAGGCAGAGAGGGAGGCGGCAGAGAGAGCAAGGAGGAGGTCAGGAGAGAGTAAGTGTTTTGTGTGTGTAGTGTTAGGAAAAATAATACTATTATTTATAGAGAAACCCTAGGAGACATAAATCCAGAAAAAAGGGAAAAGATTCCAAGACAAACAGAACAAGACAAAACAAAAGATAACAAAAGATATCAAAAGATATGGCAGCTGCAGGGGGCAAGATAAAGCTGTCAGGGAACAGTAAAAAGGCATGGGTGGTTCAGATAAAGGTACTGGTCAAGCATGGCAAAAGCAGATCTCAAAAGATAATGTCAGTCACTTTTTCTACCAACCAATGGGGTTGGTACGCATGCTGCGCCGAAAGTAACTATTCAGACATTAGATAGGTTAGGTCAACAGCTCAGAGGAAAAGACATTTACAAAAGCAAACGGCTAGAATAAACAGAAGATACAAGGGTTAAGCGCGGGAAGGCTGAGTGCGCGAGCGCGAAGGCTGGCACAACAATCCTTAGCGCACTGCGGGAAGAATCACATCCTTAGTGTGCTGCGTGAAGAACTAGAATTCTAAGCGCATCGCGGGAAGAACATACATTCTTAGCGCATTGCGGGAAGAACATGCATTCTTAGCGCGCTGCGAGAAGAGTTCTCTTCACGCATCGCAGGAACAAGATGTCTTCACGCAGGCTTCCATGTAAGGAGTCTGGCGCGTGGAGCTGCGCAGACAACCTTAGGCGGGAAGGAACAAAGGACAAGCAAAGAGTTAGAAGAAAAAGAGGGAAACAAGGCGTAAGGGCGGGACGGCGACAAGAGGGAAAAGAAGGCGGAAAGAGAGGAGGAGAGGGACGGGAAGGAAATATGTATTATTATTATAAAAAAATAAAATATAAGTATAAATAAATATTAAATCATAAAAGAAAGAGATCGGATAAGGGAAACGGGTACCTGGGTCGGGTCGGATCGGGCAGATGTCACAGCAAGTCTGGTACTATTAACAGATGTCTTTTTGCTTGTTTTATTTCACAGGACGAACCGAATGACTACAAGTTAGCACTGAAGAAAAACTTATGGGTTGAAGCAATGCAAGATGAGCTATTATAGTTCAAGAAGCTAAATGTGTGGAGGTTGTTTAAGAAGCCAGCGTGTAAGTCCCTAGATGGATCTTTCAATATGATATCAAACGAATCCCGTTAGAAAGAATCTAACAATGGGACGATTCAAGAATAATAAATAACACACTACAAATGCTTCAAAACACACGTTTATTCAACGTCGGGTGCTTAAGCACTATATATTACAAACTGAATAATACTTGTAGTCTCTCTCTCTCTCTCTCTTGTCTACGTCCAACCCCAATCAAATAACATTACATCATATTTATACGCATGCCAACCCTAAGTCCAAACATATTAAGCCCACCGAAAACATGATTTCGGTTTACATATAGAAACCCAAAACTAAGCCCAACAACTAAGCGTAAACCATTTATTGTGACCCACACAGAGAACAACAAAGAAATTGGGACAAGATGGGTATCCAGGAACAAGAAGGATGATAAGGGGGTGATTATAAGAAATAAGGCACTATTGGTTGTTCAAGGTTTCTCTCAGCGTGAAGGTCTTGATTACGTTAAAGTATATGCTCCCGTTCATAGGCTCGAGGCAATCCATCACTTTCTGGCCTATGCATCATACATGAACTTCAAAGTATATCAAATGGATGTGAAGACTGCCTTTCTGCATGGGAAAGTGAAAGAATAAATTTATGGCAAGCAACCTCCAGGTTTCGAAGATCCTGATCGTCCAAAACATGTTTATTGTCTTGAAAAAGCTCTCTATGGCCTCCATCAAGAACCTCGTGCTTGGTATGCTACATTAGCATAATATCTTTTGAAAAATGGAATAGAAGATGGGTTATTGATCAAACACTCTTTATCAAGAAGGTGAAGGATGATCAGATCCTGGCCCAAGTGTACGCTGATGACATTATCTTTGGATCCACATCTGATAAACTGTGTAGAGAGTTTGAACATGTCATGCAAAGTTGGTTTGAGATGAGCTTATTGGGGAAAATGACTTTCTTCAAGGGACTTTAAGTTAACAGAAATCAGACGGGATTTTGATACATCAAAAGAAATATGTTCAAGACATAGTTCAAAAGTTTGGTTTCAAGGACTCCAATTCCCTCCTCACTCCGATTGCTACCCGACCAGTGCTCGCTCAAGATCCATCGGGAAAATCAGTTGATCAACATCTCTATCGATCAAAGATTGGCTCCCTAATGTATCTCACTGCCAGCAGACCAACATTATGTTCCATGTCTATCAGTGTGCTAGATATCAGTGTGATCTAAACGAAAATCACCTAATCACAGTAAAGAGTATCTTTCGGTATTTTAAGGGAAAGCCTCACTTAGGTCTTTGGTACCCCAAAGACTCCTCTTTAGTATTTCATGCTTAGACCAATAGCGATTATGGGAGATGCAATTATGATAGAAGGTCAACATCGGGTGGATGTCAGTTTCTAGGAGACATGTTAATCTTTTGGCAATACAAAAAGCAAGTCAGCGTATCCACCTCCACCGCTGGAGAAGAATACATTTCAGCCTCTGCCTGTTTTTCACAAGTGATTTGGATCCAGCATCAGCTTCTGTATTATGGTTTGAATTTATTTAGCACCCATATCAAGTGTGATAATGAGGCAACAATTTGTATTTTTAAAAACCCGGTCTAACACTCCAATTACAAAACATATTGACATTCGAATGCATTTCATTCATGATTTTTATGACTAGAAACTTGTCAGTAATGAAAGGGTCGACTCGGATTACAACTTTTCTGACCTTTTTAACAAAGTCTTTAATCGTTCCGGATTTTTGTTTCTTGTTGAGTTGTTGGGCATGATCTCCTTTGATTAAAGTTGGTTTATCTTTTTGTATATAAATTTGTAAATTTTTAATATGTCACAATTTTAGAGGGAGAAAATGAGTTATGTTTAATTCACCAAAAAGATTTTCACTTTTAATTTAAGAAACACAAAAAATGAGTCATTTGACTTGCCAAAAATATTTTATATCTCATTAAGCATATGTGAAAATATGTTAAAAGATATTATCCCGTTAAGAGTGAGCTCCTACTTAGAAGGAGTCAGTTAATATATAAATTATAATTTTTGAAAAATCAATCCGGTCTTTGAAAAGTGATAAGAAATTGATGATCCTAGCATATGAAAGAGTAGATCAAAAGCCGATAAGATCAACGCTTGATGTGTAGATAGGCTTGACAAATGGGTAAGTGTCATTGTAATATAAACTTAAATTCCTGCCTACGATAGTGGTTACACACTCATAAAGCGATTACTGACTCCTATATAAGTCATATCGATGAAGGCAAAAATGCTATTTGACAGTCATCACGAGCTCGTTAGTGATTGATAACTAGAAAAATTATTCTTGCTTTAAATAAAAATGTTGAAAATCAAAATGATAAAGCAGAAAAACTGCAAAGTGCTTAAAAGAATTAAATTGCAACAAGAATGTTGAAAATTAACAAATAAAATGGGGCATATTTGAACCACGTAATGTGTGGCAAACAAGTTAGTCCTAAATACTTTATATGAAGGCTTGTAAGGTCGTATGGCTAGTAAGTCCATGGTTCAACCTTTATTGTTTGAAATAAAATTTGTAAAAAGTTTAAAAATGCTCAAAATATTTTGAGCAATCATTAGGGGTCGGAGACAATTCGAGGTGATACTTGTAAACCCAAATTATGTCCGAGGTATGATGGAGTTTGTAATTTGTCAAATTAAATGGGGACCACATAAGTGTTGTGCTTAATGTATACCTTAACGTATCATAATGACGTCAAATGGAAGTGCGATCTAGGAGATTGACAGACAATGTGATTTCAGGCCATGATCTTTCTCACCAAAATATATAAATTCTTAAAATTTATAACTAATATAATTAATATAATATTAGTTTCATCTTTAATTCACTTTATTTGATCTTTACTTCATTTTGTTTTTCTTTTTATTTTGTTTTTGTTTTATTTTTTAATTAAATATATAAAGTATGTTTTAATTTTAATTCTAAATTTTTATTTATTTTACATTTTATATTAAATATTATTTTTATCTTTGATTTTGTGAAAGGATTATGGTTTTATAACAAGGTCATTCATGCAAAATTTGTTAAGTGTCAGACCGACAAAAATATATCTTGTATATATTTAAAAGTGTTTGAATTCGGTGGGTAAATATTTTTCGAGTTTAATTCTATAACGAGGTAGTCTAACCCTATTAATAGGGTCAACCAAAATATCTTATACTTTCATTCACTTTCAAAACCCAAACATTCTCAGCTAACTAACTCTCTCTCTCTCTCTCTTTCTCCCCCGCCCTTTGTTCTTACACAAACCTTTGATCTAAGCATCAAAACATCTTCTAATCCTCTCTTGTTACACTTGATAATCAACACAATGAATTCATCTCCCGTGGTAAAACATCTCATTTGGTGGTTTTACATCTTTGTTGGGTTCTGGTTCTTCGAACAGTTCTAGACGGAAATATTTATATCCCAGGAGGATATAAATATTGTCCGAGGTATGATGGAGTTTGTAATTTGTCAAATTAAATGGGGACCACATAAGTGTTGTGCTTAATGTATACCTTAACGTATCATAATGACGTCAAATGGAAGTGCGATCTAGGAGATTGACAGACAATGTGATTTCAGGCCATGATCTTTCTCACCAAAATATATAAATTCTTAAAATTTATAACTAATATAATTAATATAATATTAGTTTCATCTTTAATTCACTTTATTTGATCTTTACTTCATTTTGTTTTTCTTTTTATTTTGTTTTTGTTTTATTTTTTAATTAAATATATAAAGTATGTTTTAATTTTAATTCTAAATTTTTATTTATTTTACATTTTATATTAAATATTATTTTTATCTTTGATTTTGTGAAAGGATTATGGTTTTATAACAAGGTCATTCATGCAAAATTTGTTAAGTGTCAGACCAACAAAAATATATCTTGTATATATTTAAAAGTGTTTGAATTCGGTGGGTAAATATTTTTCGAGTTTAATTCTATAACGAGGTAGTCTAACCCTATTAATAGGGTCAACCAAAATATCTTATACTTTCATTCACTTTCAAAACCCAAACATTCTCAGCTAACTAACTCTCTCTCTCTCTCTCTTTCTCCCCCGCCCTTTGTTCTTACACAAACCTTTGATCTAAGCATCAAAACATCTTCTAATCCTCTCTTGTTACACTTGATAATCAACACAATGAATTCATCTCCCGTGGTAAAACATCTCATTTGGTGGTTTTACATCTTTGTTGGGTTCTGGTTCTTCGAACAGTTCTAGACGGAAATATTTATATCCCAGGAGGATACTATATGTTGTTGTTAGTCTATATTGATGTTGAAATCTTGTTATCATCATCATAAGGAACATATGTATTGATTTAATTGAGTTTTTGCAATAGTTTGTAGGGCTTTTGGATTTTAGGTCATTATCGGACCTTCTGAGTCTTAACTGACATGGAAAGGTTGTTTGAAGATTGGTTTAAGTTACCCAGAAACCAATGACGGGGTTACAAGAACCCAGAAAAGAGATAAACTTTGAATTTGGACAAGTTATTTGATTCCATTCGAATCTATGTTTTATTCGAATCAAATGGTTTAACCATTCAAGTCGAATGATATCAACCATTCGAATTGAATAGAGGTTCGATTGGAATGAGGTAAAATATTTCAGAATTTTCCTAAGGACATAGCAGATGAATCGAATGCATTGGTTAAAGAATTCTAATGGAATTTGATTCTACTCGAATCAATGCTAAACCATTCTAATCGAATTAACATTCGAATAGATTGGTGTGAAACTCGATTCGATTAATTTTAAAATCAATTAGAATGTTTGACACTTAATGATTAAAAGATTCTAATTGAATTTGATTCCAATCAAATTGAATTCAAAACCATTCTAATCGCATTACCATTCGATTAGATTGGTTTGAAACTCGATTCGATTAGTTTTAAAAATGATTAGAATGGTTGACACTTAGACTATTTTAAACTTAATAGATACAAAGAACTCTAATCTATTTCATATTGAATCATTGTATAACCTAACTCTAAATAAATACACACTCAACTATTCTAATCTAATTCATCTTGAATCAAATCAAATCTCTAGATTCGTTTTAATTAGATTGGATTACTTGTGTATTAGATTAGATTGGTTTATACTCAGTTCGAATGGTTGGGACTTAGGAAATTAATCAACTTAACCTATCTATTAAAAGGACTTGATTACCATTCTATTCGAATGGTTTGTACTTGGTTGTTTCACTGTCCATTTTCAAACAGTTTGTATTATTTTTTCAAACTTTAATTTTTTTCTTATTTTTATAAAGTCTTATTTGTTTTAAGTTTACATTTTTATTAATTCTTATTTTATTTAGCTTTGCCTGTTGTACATAATATAATCTTGTATTTTTAAACTTAATGATCAATTCTAATGTTTCTTTTATGTCTTATTGTAGCAACACAACATGATTTGTCCACTTGATCTTCCAAAGAAGAGGAAATACAAGGTGTTTATCGCTATGATCAAAGGATTACAGAGCTACCCGTTGATGTTTACCATATCTGCCAACCCGGAGATTCATGATTCTTGGGTTGAACAGTTTTGGGTAAATGCAAAGTCGACAAAGAAGGGAGCCTCAATCACTACGAAGGTGGCAAATCAGGGAATAACTATTAGTGAAGAGGTTGCAAGAAGAGCACTGCTCATCAAAGACGGTCCTAATGATTCTTCTGAAAAATTTGAGAAAATGACATTGCAAAATTTCTCAAAGACATTGGGTACGATATTGCTTGGAGTACATGTGAGAAGAGACATCTGCCAGCTTATTGGAAGTTTCTATTCCATATAGTTGTCCATTGATATATGCATATCTACATAATCAAAAGTTCAAAAAAGTTCGAGTCAAGTTGAATCAGTTTATAAATGAGTCAAACCGAACTCTACTAGTTTAATTGTAAATGATCGAAGCCGATCTATCTCAAGCAAGTTTCAAGCTTTAAGCTATTTGACTGGCGATATTCCAAATAAAGTTTTTTTTTAATCAAGGATAACTATCATTCTAACATGTTTATTTAAAGAATATCCTCATTATAATCAGTTGCTTAATGATTAATATAGGGTTGAGCTCGTGATGGTACTGTAGGTCCTCTAGATGGATCTCGTAATCTTACTCGGATCAATCCATGTTGTTAGTTAGCGGAAATAACAAACAACACTGGATATCGGATCTTAGTTTGTATGAACAAAAGAGAGAAAGAAGTGTTTGGTGAGAGAGAAAACTTCTCTTTATTTCCTTGAAGAGTTTTATTTCAAAGTGAGTTTGTGGAGAGTTAGTAGAGAAATGGGTAAAGTGACCCTTTTATAGGGTCCTCATTTCTCAAACTTTTACATTTCGTTCGTACAAAAAAACGTACCAAGGTACGTAATACACCGATTATTAGCAAATAGAAAGACATACACAATCCTTATAAAAATATAGAATATTAGCCCTACAATCTCCCTCTATGATTGAATATGTCTAGGAACATTCATCAAGTTCTTTGCTACGTTTTTATTTCTTGAAATTTAGTAATTGTCTTGATCAAAGAACTTGAACGAGATTGGATCTTGGAATTTTTTTTATTTCCAATCTTGAAGACTTGAACTTCAATCTTATTTTCTAGGAAGGATCAGCAGCAACAAATTTTAGAAACAACATATACAGGAGGGTCGGCATCTAATTTTCTTTTATTGACTTTCTTGGGCCGACTGTGTGATTCCTTTGCCTTTCGACTCATCTTCAGACACGATTAGTTCGTTTTTTAGGTTCAACCGCCAATTGCCACGTTCCCGTCTTCCTTTAAGCGCTTCAGCATCTGCAACTTCAGTCTCTATAGCCCAGGAGACTTGATCATGATCTACCAGTCCATGTACAGCTACACAAAACTTAGAGCGAATAAGATTCGTTCACATACCCTATCGTGGGTCAAAGAAGAATTTACTTTTTCAATACATGATCTTGGTTTGAAGTGTTTGAAAGATAACTCTGAAATTTTATTTTATATAGACTTCTCATAAAATGTCAATTATAGTCCCTCAACTTGTAAATGATTTATTTACATCTCAGGTTTCTAACGAACTTTGCATGAGTGACATTGACAACAAAACACAAGATTTTGAATAAAACAAAGGTTTAATCAAATATGTACGAATACAATAAAAACTTCAAATCTATTTGGCATTTTTATATGTTTTAAAATTATGAAAATATATACAATATTTTGAAGTTGAAACAGAACAAAAAAACAGAAGAAAATAATAAATAAAAGATAGCAATAAAGATGAAATTAACATTATTTATTAAGACTATTTACTTAAAAATTTACTAAATTATTTTTGAGAGAAAGATCACAACATGAAATCACATTATCCATTAACATTCTAGATCACACTTCTATTTGGATATTATTATGCCAAGAACCCAAAGTCGATTGCAGATATAATTTATCCACTTTAAACACAACAAGTATTTTGATGTCAACGTGATATGTTAAAGTATGTATATATTAAGCGCAATACTTATGTGGTCCCAGTTTAATCCAACATGTTACAAACTCCATCATACCTCGGGCATAGTTTTTGTTCATCATTATTACCCCGAATTGACTCTGACCCCGTAATGATTGATCAAAACATTTTAACGCTTATAAACTTTTTGCAAATTTTTCAAACAATAAAGGTTGAACCATGGACTTACTTGCCAAACGGACTTACAAGCCTTCATATAAAGTGTTTAGGACTTACTTGTTTGCCCCACGTTACGTGGTTTTAATATATCCATTTTTTTTTGTTAATTTTTAACATTTTTGTGTTGAATTTAAATTCTTTTAAGCACTTTGCAGTTTTCTATTTTATCATTTTGATTTTCTATATTTTTATTTAAAGCAAGAATAATTTTTCTGGTGATCAATCACTAACGGACTCGTGTATGACCGACTAATAACATTTTTGCCTTCATGGATATGACTTAAATCGGAGTCGTGCAACTGCTTCATGAACTTGTAAACATTAGTTAGGCAAGAATTTAAGTTTATATCACTCTAACACTTACTCATTTGTCAAGCCTATCTACACATCAAGCAATGGTATTTTTGGCTTTTAATCTACTCTCTTCATGTGCTAGAGTCGTTAAAGATAATTTCTTATCGTTTTCCAAAGGTTGGATCAATTTCTCAAACTTTTTATAAATTTTAAAATATCCGACTCCCTCTAAGCAAATGGCCGCTGTGATTCCCGAACTTATAACCCAAATCCAAGCTACCCAACCTCCACCCATTGTTGCACCCGTTGAACCCAAACCCGCATCCTACTTGTATAATCAATTTACTAGTGCCAACCCGTCCGAGTTCCTTGGAACCAACTGTGCGACTACCTTGTGCCAATGGTTCGAATCGATCGAGAGTGTTTTTCGACACAGCGAATGCCCCGAAGCGAAAAAGACAAATTTCGCTTCAAGCATGTTTAGAAAAACCGCTCTAACATGGTGGGGTAGTGTTATGCACCTCCAAGGTTCGGAAACGGCTATGCCTCTTCCATGGTCCGATCTCAAGGCACTCATGATGAAGAAGTTATGTCCCAAGCACGAACTTCAGAAGCTCGAGGAGGAATTTCGAAACCTCAAGCAAGATAGTGGTGATAACACCGCTTATTCACTCCGTTTTCACGATTTGAGCATTCTTGTCCCTCACTTAATTACCCCGACTGAGCGCGAGCTTGACAAATACATTGGGGGTTTACCTATGCAAATCCGGGACGATGTTATGAGTAGCAAACCCGCGAATCTTAAGGATGCCATCACTTTAGCCGGTGCGCTATCGGAAAATCACGTGAAGGCGGGTACCCAAACCCTCAAGAAATCAAGTGAGAAAGCCAAGCCCGAACCCGCACCATAAGCCATGGTTGACCCACAACCCCAAGCCATTAACTACTCCAACTCTTCCCGTCACAACAACAACAACAACAACAAAAAGAAACCCAAAACCAACTACCTAAACTTTGCTGTCACTCAACCCCAACCACAACAACAAACCCAAACCCCTCCACAAACCCGAAGACCCTATGTTGGTACCTCCCCGCTATGCAACACTTGTCAAATTCACCACCCACCAAACATGCCTTGTCGCCATTTTACCATTTGTAACCGACTTGGTCATCCTAACACTACATGTCGATCCGCCCAACGAACACAACCTAACCAACCAAGAACCTTTTCCCAAAATTTCCAAAACCGATATGCACCCTACCCGCAAAACCAACCCCAACAACCCCGAGCTTGCTTTAATTGTGGAGATCCTAACCATTTCCGCAACAATTGCCCACGTTTAGCTTTTGCAAACCAAGCCCAAACCATGACCGTACCCTACTACCAAACCCAAGCTTAACAAGTCCAAACTTACCAACCCCAACTTCCCCAAATCAATGCACCACTCATCCAACCCATCCAAGCCATACAAGCACCACCTCCTCCTCCCCAACAAGCACCTGAAGTCAACCATGGAAATCAAGGGCGAGCTTTTATGATGAATGCAAATCAAGCTCAAGTGGCAAACGATGTCGTGAACGGTACGTTTTTGGTGAACCATCATTTGGCTTCTATTTTATTTGATACTGGTGGCGATAGAAGTTTTATTTTCATAAAATATGAGTCAAAACTAACTATGCCTCGAACCAAGCTTTCCCGACCGTTCTCTGTTTAAGTCGCCAATGGAAATTCTATCACCATCAATTCTTTCATCCGCAATTGTTCACTCATCCTTGCTAATCATAAATTCTCAATCGATCTCATCCTGATGCAAATGGGAAGCTTCGATGTCATAGTAGACATGGATTGGTTATCTTTGCACCGTGCCGAAGTCGTTTGTTTTGATAAATTCATTCGCATCCCGCTCTTCAATGGTAAAATTCTTAAAGTCTTCGGCAAAGAAACTTCTAGCAGGCTAAATCTCATGCCGTGCTCACAATCGCAAAAATACTTACGCAAAAAATATGGCCTATTTCTAGCTCTCGCGGTGACAAAAGACAAAAAGGAAAAGAAAATCTAAGATATTTCTATTGTTCGTGATTTCCTCGACGTCTTTTCCGATGATGTCTCCGGTCTTCCACCCGTTCGTCCGATTGAATTTTGAATCGATCTTGTGTCCGACGCAATGCCCGTGGCCAAGGCTCCTTATCGTTTAGCCCCGTCGGCAATGCAAGAATTGTCGAACCAACTCGAAAAACTTTCCGATAAAGGTTTCATTCGTCCAAGCTCTTCTCCTTGGGGCGCTCCCGTTCTCTTCGTGAAAAAGAAGGATGGTTCATTTCGTATTTGCATCGATTATCGAGAACTTAACAAACTCACTATTAAAAATCGTTATCCTTTGCCACGAATCAACGATCTTTTTTGGCCAACTTCAATGCGCAACATGCTTCTCAAAAATCGATCATCGATCGGGTTATCATCAATTGCGTGTTCGCGAAGAAGACATTCCAAAAACTGCCTTTCATACTCGATATCGACATTTCGACTTTTTAGTCATACCCTTCGGGTTAACCAATGCACCCGCGGTGTTTATGGATCTCATGAACCGCGTTTGCAAGTTGTTCCTTGATAAATTCGTTATTGTCTTTATTGATGATGACATCATTAACTTTTCTAAATCTAAAGCCGAACATGAACATCATTTGCGTTCCATTCTCGAGCTCCTTAGAAACGAACGACTATATGCCAAACTCTCCAAATGCGAATTTTGGCTCGAGAAAGTTCAATTTTTGGGACATATCGTAAACGACAAAGGTATTCATGTTGATCTCGCTAAAATTGAAGCCGTTAAGGATTGGAAAACTCCAACGACTCCCACGGAAATTCAATCCTTCCTCGGGTTGGCCGGATATTATCGTCGTTTCATTCGGATTTTTTCCAAAATCTCTTTGCCGCTTACCTTTTCACTCATAAAGGAAAATCATTTGATTGGGGTTCAAAACAAGAAGAAGCTTTTCAAACTCTCAAGGACATGATTTCCAATGCTCACGTTCTAACCCTTCCCGATGGAAACGACGATTTTGTGGTATTTTGCAATGCATCTCATCAAGGCCTTGGTAGTGTTCTCATGCAACGAGTTCAAGTCATCGCTTACGCATCAAGGCAACTTAAGGTCAACGAGAAGAATTATACGACTCACGATCTCGAACTTGGTGCCGTCGTTTTCGCTCTCAAAATCTAGAGGCGTTACCTTTATGGTACAACATGTGTGGTTTTTACCGATCATAAAAGCCTTCAACATATTTTTGACCAAAAAGATCTCAACATGAGACAACGACGATGGGCCGAATTACTTAGCGATTACGATTGCGAAATACTTAGCGATTACGATTGCGAAATTCCCGATAAAGCGAATTTTGTCGCCGACGCCCTAAGTCGAAAGGTTAATGTTAAATCTGTCCTGCTTTTAAGAGTTGTTGTTCAAACCGATCTTCAAATCCGTATCTTCCAAGCTCAGCGTACCTCCGTCGAAGAAGGTAACATGTACGATGAAATGTCATGTGGAGCCGAACTTCAACTCGAAACTAAACCCGATGGTCTTTTGTATTTTCTCAGTCGTTTGTGGGTTTGCAATCGCGATAACCTTCGTACTTGTATACTCGACGAAGCTCACAATTCGCGGTATTCTGTTCATCCTGGTGCAGATAAGATCTATTTCGACCTTCATGCTACCTTTTGGTTTCCGGGTATGAAAAAGGATGTAGCGTTGTTTGTATCTAAATATTTTACTTGCTCAAAAGTCAAAGCCGAACATCAAAGACCTTCTGGCCTACTCGAGCAACCACCGATTCCCGTTTGGAAATGGGAAGACATTGCTATGGAATTTATCACTAAATTACCAACACCGAAAAAGGCAACGATAGCATTTGTGTGATCATCGATCATTTAACCAAATCAACTCATTTCGTTCTGATCCGCGAGAAGTATTATGCCGAACAGCTACTCAAATCTATGTTCTGGAAATTGTGTGCCGACACGGTTTACCATTGTCTATCATCTCTGATCACGATGCTCGTTTTACCTCTCATTTTTGGCGTTCACTTCAAGAAACTTTGGGAGCACGTCTCGATCTTAGCACCGTTTATCATCCTAAAACGGACGGTCAATCCGAACGTACCATTCAAACACTTGATGATATGCTACGAGCGTGTGTTCTTGATTTCAGTGGAAATTGGGATTGTCACATTCCTTTCATCGAGTTTTCGTATAATAACAGTTATCATTCTAGCATCGAGATGGTTCCTTTCGAAGCCCTTTACGGTCGTAAATGTCGTTCTCTGATTAGTTGGAATGAAATAGGTGAAGCTCAAATCACGGGACCTAAAATGGTCCAAGAAGCCACCGAAGTTATCAATAAAATCCGTAAGAATCTCCTAGCCGCTTGAAGTCGAAAAAGAGTTACGCCGACAAACGGCGAAAACCGACCGAATTTAATGTTAACGATCTTGTCCTTCTAAAAGTATCTCCTTGGAAGGGGGTAGTCCGTTTCGGAAAGAAGGGTAAGCTAGCTACTCGTTTTGTTGGTCCTTTCAAAGTTCTTGAACGTGTTGGGAAAGTAAATTATCGACTCGAACTACCGCAAGAACTTGCCGATGTTCATCCGACGTTTCATGTTTCAAATCTTAAAAAGTGCTTAGCCAAGGGTAATCTCCATGTACCTCTTGACTAAGTACATGCTGATGAGTCGATGATCATGGTTGAACGACCCGTTGAGATCATGGATCGCAGCGAGAAGAAAACCAAGCGTAGTCGTATTCTGTTAGTCAAAGTTCGATGGGAATCACGGCGTGGCGCGAAGTTTACTTGGGAACGAGAAGACACAATGAAAAAGAAGTATCCACACTTGTTTGCATCATCATATTTGTCTTAAATTTAGGACGAAATTTCTTAAAGTAGGGGATACTGTGACATTCATCAAAATCGGGTCCCGTTTGTGCTCGTTTGTATTCGTTTATGATCCGTTTATCATGTAAACTGACCCGTTTTGTAAACCGAAACTTATGATACAATCAAAATGATTGATTTTATGTTACAATATTGTTTTACACTTGTTGGGTCTTGAAATCCTTTTCGGGCCTTAAATCGCGTTAAAATCACTTAAAACGAACTTCGGGGGCCAAAATCATCAATTTTTGAAACTTTGTAAAATATCACCAGCCCCTACCCGCCTCGCTGCGCGACGGGGGAACCATTTGAAGTCGTGTAGCGCGACCTAGTGCAGACCAGATTGTCCCCTTGTCTCCTTGTTTGGTTTATCGTCCAATGAATCCGAGTTTTGACCACCGAATCACTTGTTTAACCCCTCTAAGCTCATCCTATAAATACAAGGCCCTTTCTAACATTAATCCCTGCTCATAAACTCTTTCCTCACTCAAATTCAAAGACTTTACAAGGTTATTTTCATGTTTATGTCGGGTTTGACTTCCAAAGTCAAACTGTTGAAGCTTTACATTTTTGTTTGTTTATCTTAGTCTAAATTAATACCTCAATCATATGGCACAACATATATATAATATACACCGCTTGTTACCTTTAGTAGTTACTTTCCCGGCCGCGGTTGGTTAACTTCCAGGCCTCGTAAAGCAAGGCTACATGGAGGACTTTCGTGGTCCTTGTTATATATTTTCCGTGTCTAACCATCTAACTTCATTATTGCTTATTAAATTCTGCTCATTTTAGGTTGTTTGTCATATTTACAAGTTCCATGGTTAAGGGTTCTAAGAGTATATGCTTCGGTTTAACCGTAAATAGCTCTAGACCATAAACCGAACTTTTATTTAAAGGCTTTATTGTTAACTTTTTGGTTGTAAAACTTAAGTATTTTTATTTGTACATTATTATACAAGTTCTTTGGTATTTGAGAATGTGGAAACCATCTATGAACTTGTTGTGAGATGAAAACCGAACCAATCCGATTTTTACTCGCTTAAGACACGCAAGTGTGTTTTTAGCTATCAAGACTTGTACATTTCTTTAAAAATAATTTACAAGCTGATTTTAATTAATTTCTTAAGTACTTGGAAATGTTGGATCCAACTTGATCTCATAACAAAGTTTGGACCGACAAAACCGAACACTCGCTTAACGTGCGTTGATAGTTCTAAAACAATAGAACTACATACTTTGTTAAGTCTTATTAAGTTTTATGGAGTTATCTCATAACATTCATTATTATGGAAAGTTGACTTTGGGTTTGACCAATTATCAAGACCTGAACCAACAACCCGAACACTCGTTAAAAACCCGTATTAGTATCTTTATCCCAAAGGGACTTGCATTCTTGCATTTTACCCACCTTATTACTTAACATAGGTTGAGTAAATATTAAGGTTAGATACATTAACCCGGTTTCGACCAAACTTGCATTTTTAAAAGGGTTATTATTATAAGTTCTTAAATAGTTACGTTTTAAACCTTGAACTTTAAATTGTTTACTTTTCTCATCATGTATTTTATTAAAGGACTTTCAAGAAAACTTTCCTAATACAATACTTCTTTTATTTTAGGCTTCGTTCGTTAAACCCCGACATACCAGTTAAATAAACCATCTTTCAAGTTTATTACTTGAATGTGAGTAATTTCATACCCCATTTTCCGTCTTTCTTTTTGGGGTGACATTTCATACTTATTCAACTAAATGCTTTATACTTGAATCTTAAACCACAAACGTATTTGTATACTTTACTTAAATAATTGCTCGATTTGGTGTTCTATGCTTACATGATTATTTGCCTACGTCTTTATCGCTTTTGGTTGGTGGAACTATAAATCCTAGTCTATTTGGCAACCCCTTATAGCAAGGCATCGTTAACGTAATGCTATTAACGATAAATATAAAATCCTATACTATTTGGCATCCCCTTATAGCTAGGTGTCGCTAATGTGTTTAGCGATATCTATTTATCCAAGTCATTGCTTTTATTTATTGTTTCGTATACAAGATTGTGGCTTTTTCGTACTATATAATATTATGCTCAAACTTATGAATTGATCACCAACCTTTGTGTTGATAAACTTTATTTTATGAAATGTTACAGGTTTGCATCTAGGTTTTATTGTAGAGTTGAAGAAAACGTCATCGAGACCTTTAGGATATTAGCAAAAAAGAACAATATTTGATTTGCTATATTTTGTTATATTTTGTTGTGACTATCTTATGAATATTGTTATGTGACATTTTCGATGTTGTGAAATGAAATGAGTTTGTTAAATATTGTCGCTTTATTTAGTGTCATGCGTTTATGGGCAATCGTTACACCTCGGCATGTTCCGCCGCCTTTGGTCGGGGTGTGACAATTATGATATTTTTCATTGATTTGTATTTGTTAAGTTTCAACCTCGATTTCAACGCTATATTATTATTATTATTATTATTATTATTATTATTATTATTATTATTATTATTATTATATCATAAATAATTTATTTCAAGTTATTAACATTATATTCATATGTGCAAATATTTAAATCTATGTTCATTTCATTGTTTACATGTGAAATCGTTAATTTGACACGTTGAACCGGGTTTGTCTAGATTAATATTTTAACATGTAACACAAATAATTATGGACATCTTAAATTGATTTTTTGTCCTAAGTATTTTATGTGTCATCTGTTATTAAAAGTAGAGCATCTTTCTAGCATATTTCAAGCACAACTTTCTCTCCAAGACTTACCTACTTAACCACAATCTAATCACAACTATAAATACCCCATCATTGTCATCATTTTCCTTTGCTAATTCTTTTTATTATCTCTCCAATAATAATTCTTCCAATGGAGTTTCTAATTTATATTTTCTTGTGTTTGTTCATCTCAACGTCACAAGGTAGGCATAAAGTTTTGTTCATATTTTCTTGTCTTTGTTCTTTGTTTCTTCTTATTTTCTTATTGTTATAATGGTTATAAGACCATAAACTAATTATGTTTATAATCTCACCTAATCTATACACTATGGTTTAAGGTTGGATGAGACAAAGAATATAAGGTTGCAAGATGATCTTTAATGGTCACACCCTAACATGTTCTTACTTTCTTGAAGTTTTTGTTTGTTTAATTTATTTTAATTCAAGGACCATTAGGATTTTGATGATACATGACCAAACTTATTTTGTTTATCATACCACATGTTCATATTTTTCTTTATCATAATTCATTCCAAAGCATCAAAAACAATGTTGTTTACAATGTTTCAGATTTGACACAAGAATTTTTCACCAAAGGTCGAGCAATAACTTGGTCACAACAAACTGGAAAAATGCATGGAAAAAGCCTATAACTAACTTTATTGAGTTAAGGTTCTAACTACTATTAATATGTATTTATAATCTTTCGTATGGCTTCACAATCATTATTTTACAATTTGTGCACAGATTTGTACCCTCTGTGAAGATCGACTATTTTAGCCTATCTCGGGTCCGAATTTGGGAAAACTTTCTAAAGAGAAGTTGTTCCTTACACATTAATTTAGTTTATTGGAGATGTTCATACATTTTGAGAAGTTATTGATATTTTTAAATATTTATGCATTCGGTGATAGAAATCTGTCCAAAATAAATTTCATTTTTTTTGTTTCTTTTTCAACTTCTAGTTGTGTTATTTTAATACATATATGTTTCTTTGACCTTTATTTATCCAACACATTCTAAATAAGCCTTAATTACTTGGCTTTAGGGATTACTCATTAGGACTTACCCAAGCTTAACCAAAGACCCGATCTTTTCATTCACCAATCAAGGTGAGTAATCACACTCCTCTTTTAGTATTTTATATTTTGGGGGCTTTATGCATACACAACTTTATTATTTACTTATTATACAAGTATATAATCAAACAAAATTTCACTATTTGTGTAGTTGTGATATTGCTTGATTAGTTGTTAATTGCTAAATGACTATGTGGTTGTATCTCATCTTCATCCTCCTCCTCATAGTATGATTATACGTCGTCCGAGTAAACATGTCTGAATCTAGTGGCATGTTGAAAGACACTTTAATTATATGTTTAGCTAGTTGATGTAATACACATTATAGAAAAAATTGTCATTTTTATCATTATATATATCTCAAAACTTGTGATTACTTGCTCAACATTATTGTTGACAAAATATATCTATTTTTACATATATCACAGGTAACTACATGGAATGATTGAACATGCAAGATATTAGTTATACCTTAGGTTTAATAAAACCAAGAACAATTTGTTGTTTGAGTTTGATGTAATGTATTGAATTATTTTGTTTTCTAAAACACTTGTGTACGATGATTTAAATGAATAAATTACTTATTATTTTTAGTGTCTTTGAGCTATGATACAAATTACGTCACGCCCCGGCATGTTCCGTCGTAGGTTGGGGTGCCACAGGTCCAAGTGTTGTGGAGGTCAGTCGGGTAAAATTCAAGCGTTACGTTTTCGAGCGTTACAATATTGAGTCGACACGAATACAATCCGTTTTGGTTACTTTCGTTACGTTACCAAAATAAAACATAAAAAATAAAACAAAAATAAACAAAAGAAAGAAAGAAAATAACACATAGATTTGATGTGGTTTAGTAGTGATATGTCACTTGGCCCAATGAGAAGCTTTATAGCATCAAATCTCTTATTTTATTCAATAGTAATAATTAATTCAAATAATTAGAGGTGCACAAATCGGGATTATGAAAAACCTGGTTCGGGTATGGAATCGGGTTCAGGTATGATAAGGTATTAACAATAATACCTTATCAGCATTTTCCGCCGTAGGTTGGGGTGCCACAGGTCCAAGTGTTGTGGGGGTCAATCGGTAAAATTCAAGCGTTACGTTTTCGAGCGTTACAACATTGAGTCGACACGAATATAATCCATTTTGGTTACTTTCGTTACGTTACCAAAATCGAACATAAAAAATAAAACAAAAATAAACAAAAGAAAGAAAGAAAATAACACATAGATTTGATGTGGTTTAGTAGTGATATGTCACTTGGCCCAATGAGAAGCTTTACAACATCAAATCTCTTATTTTATTCAATAGTAATAATTAATTCAAATAATTAGAGGTGTACAAATAGGGTATTAAGAAAAACCGGGTTCGGGTATGGAATCGGGTTCAGGTATGATAAGGTATTAACAATAATCGGGTCGGGTTCGGGTCGGTTATTGGCTTGAAAAACCATATCCTGTGTACCGGGTTCGAGTAGGGTATTGAACCGGGTCTTCAATACCCTGTATTTGAATACCCTATTTTCGGGTATTGAAAAAACCCGTTTCATGGGTTTTGAATACCCTATTTTCCGCGTATTAAAAAAAACCCATTTTCTACAGTTTTCTTCTGTTAACAGGTCTGCTTCATTTTTTTATCCTAACTCCATTTTTTTGCATACAAACTTCAAAGTTCATTCAAACATACATAAACAACTAAACAATGATAAAAAAAACATTTATTTATGTGTTTTCGGTTGTTTTTTGGTATATCAAAATGTGTTGCTCTAAACAAGTATTTATATCATATAGTGCTTCAAAAAAGATCCGTTGGAAAACGACTATAGATCTGTGAACAGCCACACAAAAACATGTGCACAAACACTAATATCCTAGCATGCAAAACATCTGGTTCGGGTATGCAAAAAACCCGGGTTTCGGGTATAACTAGAACCGGGTTTCGGGTATAGCTTAAACCGGGTTTCGGGTTTCGGGTATACCTATAACCGGGTTTCGGGTTTAGATCGGGTACGGGTTCGGGTTTCAACATTGAAAATCATACCCTATCCGTACCCTACGGGTAGGTTCGGGTTCGGGTATTAAAAACCTGGGTTTTAGAAAAACCGGTTCCGGGTTTTTTTTGGGGGTCCGGTTCCGGGTTCGGGTTTTTTTTCGCACCTCTACAAATAATTGTTGTTAAATTGTGTATATATTTTACTAAAGTGTTATAGTTAATTAAGATGATACAACGAACCTGGCTTCTTGAATTATTAAGCATACTTGCGACCAAACCAAAAGTATACTGAAAGTAGAAACTAACAAGCACTCCATATATGCTGGTTTTTGTTACATGCATCACATAAATAATGTTTATGTTCAGTACATTATTGATGTACAGCCAATTACCAAATGTCGAAACACGAAACGAATCTAACCTGATCCATGACGATGCTTCCACGGATTTTCGAGATGAACGAACCACGTCTTGATCTTCTTCTTCCTCGGCTGCGCCTGAGACCTGCAATGCCGTGACCTGCAACTGTGAGACCTGCGATGGTTTCGGGGGTGTGGAGGCGACTGCTAAGATATCCTGAAGATCTCTTGTTCACAGACACAAAAAGTGGTGGTGGCTCTTACTGAGCATGACCCATGATAAGGAAGTGGAGACCTCCTTATATAGAGTCTCATGGCCACCATCATGGTACCCTAATGGGCCTAGCCCAGTTAGGGTTACCTCCACAAAACCCCCTCGGCCCAATAACATCGTATTAGTCCATGTAATGAAATAAGCCAAACATAATAGATTTAGGGTCGTAGAACCGGGTTTTAGTATCATACCCCTACAAGCCCCCCCAAGTCCAGTGTTGCTCCTGGGCGCGCAAGCGTCTAGGTGGAGCGCTGGACTTTATAAGGTGTGAGGCGGTTTTTTCCCTTTTCTTTGGCCTTGTCTTTATTGTCTGAGTTTTGAGAAGCTTTCTTCATGATGGTGACATGTTGTAATAAAAGCGAGTTATAATAATAATGGAGCTGGTGCGAGAAGCGACTTACGAGCAAAAATAATAATAATGCCTGCGCGCGAGAGGCGTCTTACGAGCTTAGAATAATAAAAGCCTGCGCGCGAGAGGCGTCTTATGAGCTTTGAGAATAATAATTGAGCTGGCGCGTGAGGCGACTTACGAGCTGTGAAAGTAATAAAATTGGCGCGTGCGGCGACTTACGAGCCTGTAGAATAATGAGAGCCTGCGCGCATGGCGACTTACGAACCGTAATAGTAAAGAAGCTGGCGCGCGAGGCGACTTACGATCTGTAATAATAAAGAAGCTGGCGCGCGGGGCGACTTACGAGCTTGTAGAATAATGAAGCTGGCGCGTGAGGCGGCTTACAAGCTGTAAAAGTAATAAAATTGGCGCGTGCGAGACAACTTACGAGCTTGTAGAATAAAGAAGCTGGCGCGCAAGGCGACTTACGAGCTTGTAGAATAACGAAGCTGGCGCGCAAGGCGACTTACGAGCTTGTAGAATAACGATAGCTGGCGCGCAAGGCGACTTACGAGCTTGTAGAATAACGATAGCTGGCGCGCAAGGCGACTTACGAGCTATAATAATAGAGCCTGCGCGAATGGCGACTTACGAGCTATAGAATAATAAAGCCTGCGCGCGAGAGGCGTCTTACGAGCTATAATAATAGAGCCTGCGCGAGTGGCGACTTACGAGCTAAGAATAATAAAGCCTGCGCGCGAGAGGCGTCTTATGAGCTATAATAATAGAGCCTGCGCGAGTGGCGACTTACGAGCTAAGAATAATAAAGCCTGCGCGCGAGAGGCGTCTTACGAGCTGAGAATAATAAAAGCCTGCGCGCGAGGGGCGTCTTACAAGCTGTAGCATAATAAAGCCTGCGCATGAGGCGTCTTACGAGCTAAGAATAATAAAGGCCTGCGCGTGAGGCGACTTACGGGCTGTAAGAATAATAACAGCTTGCGCGCGAGGCGTCTTATGAGCTGTGTGAATAATAAAGGCCTGCGCGTGAGGCGACTTACGGGCTGTAAGAATAATAACAGCTTGCGCACGAGGCGTCTTATGAGCTGTGTGAATAATAAATGCCTGCGCGTGAGGTGACTTACGGGCTGTAAGAATAATAACAGCTTGCGCGCGAGGCGTCTTATGAGTTGTGTGAATAATAAAGCCAGCGCGTGAGGCGACTTACTGGCTGTAAGAATAATAAACAGCTTGCGCGCGAGGCGTCTTATGAGCTGTGTGTAATAAAGCCAGCGCGTGAGGCGACTTACGGGCTGTAAGAATAATAACAGCTTGCGCGCGAGGCGTCTTATGAGCTGTGTGAATAATAAAGGCCTGCGCGTGAGGCGACTTACGGGCTGTAAGAATAATAACAGCTTGCGCGCGAGGCGTCTTATGAGCTGTGTGTAATAATAAAGCCAGCGCGTGAGGCGACTTACTGGCTGTAAGAATAATAAACAGCTTGCGCGCGAGGCGTCTTATGAGCTGCGTGTAATAAAGCCAGCGCGTGAGGCGACTTACGGGCTGTAAGAATAATAACAGCTTGCGCGCGAGGCGTCTTATGAGCTGTGTGAATAATAAAGGCCTGTGCGTGACGCGACTTACGGGCTGTAAGAATAATAACAGCTTGCGCGCGAGGCGTCTTATGAGCTGTGTGTAATAAAGCCAGCGCGTGAGGCGACTTACGGGCTGTAAGAATAATAACAGCTTGCGCGCGAGGCGTCTTATGAGCTGTGTGAATAATAAATGCCTGCGCGTGAGGCGACTTACGGGCTGTAAGAATAATAACAGCTTGCGCGCGAGGCGTCTTATGAGCTGTGTGAATAATAAAGCCAGCGCGTGAGGCGACTTACTGGCTGTAAGAATAATAAACAGCTTGCGCGCGAGGCGTCTTATGAGCTGTGTAATAAAGCCAGCGCGTGAGGCGACTTACGGGCTACTTTATGTCACGCGCCACGTGCAGATGTTGCATGCACGTGCGCGTAGACTTTGGTTTTGTGTTATGCGCCACGCGCAGATGTTGCTTGCGCGTGCGTGTAGACTGTGACATGTGCGATCATGCGATGCGTAAGCATGTGATGCGTAAGCATGTGTAATATGCGTGAGCATATGTGATGCGTGAACATATGGTGTGAGGATTCCCAAC
Source organism: Bidens hawaiensis (assembly GCF_021521415.1). NCBI lineage: Eukaryota > Viridiplantae > Streptophyta > Magnoliopsida > Asterales > Asteraceae > Bidens > Bidens hawaiensis. Next base: position 76,305 of record NW_027495573.1, on the reverse strand, counting down.
CCCTAAGTTTGGCGTGTAGCCATATGGGATCTTTAGGAGGATTCCCAACCTTGCAGTTTGGCGCGTAGCCATATGGGATATTAGGAGGATTCCCAACCTTGAAGTTTGGCGCGTAGCCATACGGGATATTAGGAGGATTCCCCAACCTTGGCGCGTAGCCATATGGGATATTAGGAGGATTCCCAACCTTGAAGTTTGGCGCGTAGCCATATGGGATATTAGGAGGTTTCCCAACCTTGAAGTTCGGCGCGTAGCCATATGGGATATTAGGAGGATTCCCAACCTTGAAGTTTGGCGCGTAGCCATACGGGATATTAGGAGGATTCCCCAACCTTGGCGCGTAGCCATATGGGATATTAGGAGGATTCCCAACCTTGAAGTTTGGCGCGTAGCCATATGGGATATTAGGAGGTTTCCCAACCTTGAAGTTCGGCGCGTAGCCATATGGGATATTAGGAGGATTCCCAACCTTGAAGTTTGGCGCGAAGCCATATGGGATATTAGGAGGATTCCCAACCTTGGCGCGTAGCCATATGGGATATTTGGAGGATTCCCAACCATGGCGCGTAGCCATATGGGATATTAGGAGGATTCCCAACCTTGGCGCGTAGCCATATGGGATATTAGGAGGATTCCCAACCTTGGCGCGTAGCCATATGGGATATTAGGAGGATTCCCAACCTTGGCGCGTAGCCATATGGGATATTAGGAGGATTGCCAACCTTGAAGTTTGGCGCGTAGCCTGATGCGCGCATGCACGGCGATAGAGGTGTGAGAACCCCCGGGCGTGCGTACTTGGCGGCGGAAGTGTAGTAACTTCTGGATCTGCAATTTAAGAGTCCGATCTGCAACTTTAGACCTAAAATCCAGGTCTGTAATCTAGACCTAGATCTGTAAATCAGATCTGGACAGATCTGAAGATTCGGAGCAGATTTAAAACCATCACATATTCGGAGATCCTGAATCACAGATTCACAGATTCGGAGATCTGATCATTCGAATCACGGATTTTCCTTCTTGCCCAGATCTGGAAGCCTCTTTTTAGATATATGGATCTTCTTGAGCTTTAAATAGAACAAGCTTTGAAGCCTTTTTCTGTAAACTTCCAGATCTGCGTTTTTCTTGGGAGAGATCTGACAGCCGAGATGAAGATCGAAGGGCAGTTCGTTGCCGTCCCACGGATGGCGCCAATGTCGAAACACGAAACGAATCTAACCTGATCCATGACGATGCTTCCACGGATTTTCGATATGAACGAACCACGTCTTGATCTTCTTCTTCCTCGGCTGCGCCTGAGACCTGCAATGCCGTGACCTGCAACTGTGAGACCTGCGATGGTTTCGGGGGTGTGGAGGCGACTGCTAAGATATCCTGAAGATCTCTTGTTCACAGACACAAAAAGTGGTGGTGGCTCTTACTGAGCATGACCCATGATAAGGAGGTGGAGACCTCCTTATATAGAGTCTCATGGCCACCATCATGGTACCCTAATGGGCCTAGCCCAGTTAGGGTTACCTCCACAAAACCCCCTCGGCCCAATAACATCGTATTAGTCCATGTAATGAAATAAGCCAAACATAATAGATTTAGGGTCGTAGAACCGGGTTTTAGTATCATACCCCTACACCAAACATATATAATTGCATTGATATAAAAGACATCATTAGAACAATGTGATGAATGTGAAGCAAATAATTGATATCCTTTATTATATGTACCACTATATCAAGTACCTGCATCCAACTCTAGCTGTGACATATTATATAATCATTATAAATGTTGAACCAAAATTTCTTTTTGAACCACCTAGGAATAAAACCCGGCTATCCATGGTAACTAATAGGCAACTCCATACACCCATAATTACAGATAGCATTTGATAGTTTAAGCCTACCATCTCTTATTGCAAAGAAAACCCAACGCCCGATGGTTAGTGTGGTAAACCCATCCAGGAGCCTTTTTTTCTAATATCCATGACCGTTTTAACAAATCACAAAGGGTGTCCCATACTAAATAGTGTTTATGTTTATACCCCAGAAGCTCTTTGCAATGAACCGTATGTCAACATAATTATTTAAACGAACTATACGACATACATGGCAGGACTCATCAATTTGGAGCAAAAGGATCATTAACTAGCCCAATACTCCACTCTTGACATGTGCTGATATATTCCTCCGATGGGATAACAATCAATAAATCTTGAGCATGGGGCTCGAAGGACATAAATTGACACAATCTTATTATTATCTGAATATATTAATACAAACTTATTTTTAACAAATCAAGCTTGACAAAAACGTAAGCATAGATCATTCACTTGATTTGATATTGTGTTGAATAAAAAATATATCTATTAACATAAAATTAGTTCATTTGTTAAATCACTCGGAATGTTAGCCGCATCCAAAATCACAATACCTTAAATAAATAATAATAAAGTCATAAAAATTTAAAAGTAAATGTTAAGTATCTATTTAATTAATTTTTCATAAAAATCTTAATTTCATACAAATAAAATGAATTCATAAACAATATTTTATGTTTTAAAAGTATAAAATAAAAACAAATTTTCTCTTGGAGGGTGCTTTTACAAAGATTACCGCGCGACTAGGCAAAAGTTTAGAAGAGGAACATGTCTACTTTACTTTGTCCTTTTTGTTCTAATGAAGTACACTCTATTGAAGTGTTCTGATGATGTATAGTATAGCAGGAAGAAAGTGGTCCTTGGTTGTTGATATGGTTTAAAATATACATGTTATTATATAAATATTTCCTACAGTTTCAAGTATTTTGAGCCAGTTTTTTAGTTTTTTATTGAATATATTTTTATTTGGCTCATAATTGTACTTTAAAGATTAAATTTTTAAATGAGCTAAATTAAAGTATTTATGCTAAACTTGAGACCACAATGACATCAAAGTAATTATTGGTTGAATAAATGGCCACATATTTTTTGGAGTTTCATGTTCAAATGCTTATTAAAAGATAAAATTTCACGTTAACCATGCTCCAATTACTTATGAGTTTTATTTCTCTACAAAGTGTAGGAAAGCTCGTTGAACAATTTTAAATGGACCCCAAGGCTAAGCAAGTAAACAAAAAGAAAAAGAGATTTAGGTCAATGAAATTAAACTTGTTGGTGGAGTTTGGAGTGGGACTCAAGTTTTGTTAATTATAGAGAGTTATTAAAAACCCTAATATATATTAATATAAAGAGACACGATATAGAGGGGAGCCGGCTACTGTTTTATTGTTTTTTTCCGGTCGCAAGGCGTAAAGGAGCGCCAAGTTAATACATTAATTGTTGAGATTTGGTTTGGTGATTTGTGGTGGGGAGCTCACGAAAGGCAAGGGTCAAAAAGAAAGCATAAATCATAATAATATATATTAAGGCTGAGGGGTGTGGGGGCTTTAATGGGGGCTCCAACCAATAATATTATGACGTGTGACAGAGAGAGAAACTGGATAAGGAGGGTGTTGGAGCCCCCGTTGGAGCCCCTGGCCCTGGTGTGGAGGGGCTCCAGCAGGGGCTACAGCGAATTTTTTTTTTATTTTTTTATAAATATATTCAAACAACGTATTATTAAAAAAACTCATAAATTATTAAAAAAAACACACATTAATAAAAAAAACACATTAATATCTAAAAATAAAATAAAAATTAAAGTACTAAAAAAAACATTATTCTTATTCTTCGGCTTGGTCTTCTTCGATCAACCTCTTTCGGATACGTTCCTTTTGCTTTTCCATTAGCATTTAATCGACCGGATTTAGGTTACTGAAGTCTCTAGTAAGAAAGTCCAAATATCTCATTCGACTTTTTTCCTTTTTGTCATAAGAGACCACTTCCATGGTTTTGTTGAATTTATTGAGGGATTCAACAAGATTGGCGATGTTCACGGCTTCACCCTCAGCCGGTTTTTTCCCCTTGGCGTCCCTTCCCAATGGCCGCCTCCTCGGCGGTGAAGACGTTTCCTCCTCCGCAATGTTTAGGTCGAATCCAACGCGGCAATCCGACCCGGTTGAAGTGCTATACGCTCCAGACGAACTAGTTTTAGTCCGTTTCGGCCCTACTTCCGCATCAACGTTCGACGCCACCAGCTCAACCCACTTGGAACAATTTTTCAACCTATCCCACAACTTTAAATCGTCCCACGTCTTCACCATCCCATACCTCCGCAAACACTCCTGCTTCCACTCTTCGACCGTGAAATTGTAAACCGCCAAATCATCACTGCCACTTGGTCTCATACGACCGCTGTTCCTGTTGAAAAGATTAGTAAACAAACCGACAAATTTTCTGATTTCGGACCACCGACCCGAAATCATATCGGCGTTCCGCTCTGTATTCCCAACGAGCATGTAGAACGTCTCCCTAACCTTTGTCCAAAAAATCTTGCTCTTTTGGTAGTCGGCTGCAAAATGAATAAATAAATTAGATTTCCATTTAACTTTTTTATTAAAAATCATTTTTAAAAACGTTAAAACAATTACCGCAACGCCGATCCTCAGAAATGATTATCCAAGCCCGACACAAGGCTTCCTTCTCATCCGATGACCACGGAGTGGCTTTCCGTTTCGTCCTCGGAGTCGAAGCCGGTCCCGACCCGTCCGTTGCAAGTTGTTTTTTCCGATGGACGCATCTTTTTGGTCCCGTAGCTTCACCGTGTGATTATTGTGTCTCCGGAACAACAAAGTTAGGAGACGGTTGTGTGTTGGATGGTTGAAAGCCGGATGATTCTTGCGGCTCCGAATAAAACATCGGTTGGTGCGGTGACGACCATAAATCGTCGTCAATATAATCTGAATCAAGGTTTGGGTACCAATTTCCAGCCATTTTTTTTAAAAAAAAGTTGGGAAGATGAATTGATTTTGGGTGAAGGTTTGAAGTTGTGGTATAAAAATGGGTGAAATAGGGTATTATATAGAACCAGCGAATTTTTTTTTTTAATTTAATAAGAGCCCAACGGCTCTATTTCTAAAACCAAGACCACTTTACTCTCTCTTCTCCCGCTAACAGGCTCACGCCTGCATGTTTTTTCGCGCTAGCGCCCCGTTAGCGCCCCCGCTAGCGCCCCGGTGGTGTGGTGTTAGCGCCTGGGGGCGCGAGCGGAGGGGCTCTAGCGCCCCCGTTGAAGCCCCACACCCCTCAGCCTAAGTTCGCTACTACATTTGAAGGCAGACAAAGCAAAAGACATATATAATACTCTGTGGGGGGGCCTGTACACAAGAATTGTGATTGTCAAAGAAACCGAATCTAAAAGCATACATAGTTGGTTTGTCTTATTATCTTTTTATTATGAATTATTTTTTTGAAATATTATTTACTTTTGTTTCGTATTTAATTATGAGTAGCTAAACCTTTATACTACCTAGGTTTTGGTTGAACACTATGTTAGTTTAATGGTTTGACGAACTACCATTGATTGTTGGTTGATTTAGTATTATTGTAAAGTTTTTAATTGGTTTGTTCACAATATTGTTGAGTGATTTAATCTAGTTTATTATTATAATATTTATTCCACTTGTGTTTAATAGTTTTTGGTGATTGTTAGACACATGATTAGGTTGTTTACTTTGTGTTTTCAACTTGTTTGCGGTTTATGGTCGAAATAACCGTAGGAGTAATTTATAAAAGTTTATTAGATTTTTATTGTTCTTTCACTAGAGAGACCGGGAAGTGATTTAGTGTTGTGTCATCTTTGTCTTTTGCGGGTTTGGGTCATAATTGCATGGGAGTGAGTTATCCGAGGTCCCTTAAGATTATTGTGATACAAGTTGTGTTCAAGTTAATTAAAAATACCCCCTTTATATTAATATATATTGTATTCAAAGAGACCGGGAGGTGATTTGGGTTTTGGGGTACCATAATATTATTAGGCAAGGTGAGACCGGGAGGTGATCCAAACCTTTAACAATTGAGCTTCACATGTCATTAGAGTTTTAGGGTGTCGTTGGTGAGGCCGGGAGGCGATCTAGCATATTTTAGTGGTCTTTAATGTCATATTTTTAAGATATTGTTTTTCAACCAAGTCAAGTTCGTTAACTATTAATTTTAACTAGTGGGATTCCATTACCTAGGTATTCGTTTTTCATATTTGTTTTAAAACCCGTTTTTTATAAAGTTTTATTTTTAGTTTAATTATTAATTACTTGAGTTTTATTAGTTTAATTAATATAAAAAAATTATAAAAAATCAAAAGAAAGTCGAGGTTAGTAATCTTTTAGGTTTAATAATAAGAGTTTACCCATAGTGTCCAAGGTTCGATATCCGTTTTTACTTACTAGCTACATTGCGTCCGGTACACTTGCCAATTGTGAGTGGTTTTTTTAGGTGAATTCGGTAAAACTTGGTTTTTAATATTATATACGTTTTTCACACATCAGTTGCTAATTGGTTAGAGTTAAAGCTCCCAGTTTCTAAAACGGCAAGTCACTTAGTGACTTGGGTCGATTCTTTGTGATTGAAGCATACTACGAAAGGGATGACTAAAACACTTATTTGGATACGTAGTGGGTTATAGGTAGCAAATGAAAAACACAATAACCAAATCTTTGAAAGGAACAATATTATTTTCCGGGGTGTTCAGAAATGGACCGAGACGATATATGATAATAGGAGTAAGAAGTTTTGTGTTTTATCCTCCCCCCCCCCTCCCCCCGAATGGTTTTCTTTTTTTATTTTCATAAGTTTCTCAATATACTCAAAACAATTACAATAAAGTGGCACCCCACACCATTTAGTGTGGTGGCAAAGGTGGTAGACTTTTAAAATGGAGGTTGGGAGTTCGATCCCCACTTGAGGTCGTTGTAAATAATAACTTGGCTGTTAAAAAAAACAATAAGGTAACAGGCAAATGAGCCACAAGCTGCCTCGTAACCCCATTTTGAATAACAAAACCAATTCCATTGAAATCGAAGCTTTGCGACTTAGGAGCCCAAAAAGTACCATGTAAGACACGCTGAACCTGCTATGAAAATTTACAGCCTCCGAAGCCAGAAAAACAAATATATCAAAACATGTTTTCCTTTTAATTTTTTTGCTTTCATCTACTGTTTTGCTAGTTGGATAGTTTAATAAACGGAATGTTTCAACATTATGTTTAGAACAATAAGAAAAAAATATGGGAAAATTCCCTAAATGATCCTAAAGAAGAAAAAGAAAAAAAAAATCCTATTTAAGTCAAGATTCCCAAAACAATCCAAAAAATATGTATTGAGGCGACAACTTAGAAAAATAAACGACGAGATTTTTTAACCAATCAGAATCTGACACGTTTAAAGGTTCTGACACACCAGACGAGATTTTTAAAAATCTCGTCTGGTCCGACCATATTTTTAACTTAATTAACTTTTTAAAAAACCGTCTCTCCAGACGGTTTTTTAATGTTTCTCGTCTGGTTCGTTCAAATTATTATTATCCCTACATTCTTCAACATCTTCATCTTCTTCATCTTCATCTTCAAAATCTCCAATCTCACCACACCAAAATAGTCCAACATGAAATCTTTGAAAGCAAAACTTCAAAAAGTAAACTTTGAAAGCAAAACTTCAAAAAGATCCAATCTCACCACACCAAGATTCCCCCGAGGAATCATTGTTCACCGAGCACACTGTAGCCGACCCGAAACCATTCCTAGAAACCGCCGGCCTGATTTCTCCTTCTCTTAGAAACTATTCCTGGCTTCATTAGCGTTGATTTGATTACTGCCAGCCATGGATGATGAAGCTTTCAAGAATCAAAGAAAAAGTCAAAAACTTTGGAGATTATTATTATTATTAAGATCTTGAAGCAATGGAGTGTTTGACCACACAGAACTGATCTTTCATTTCTGGTTTTTGTGAAACAAGATGAGATACTTGAAGATTTGAAGATGAAGCGGATGAAGTTAGGAAAAATAATAATTTGAACGGACCAGATAAGAAACATAAAAAAACCGTCTGAAAAGACTGTCTTTTTCAAAATGATTTAACTTAAAAATATGGACGGAAACCCCGAGATTTTTAAAAATCTCGTCGGAAATGTCAGAACCTTTACACATGTCACCTTTTGATTGGTTAAAAAATCTCGTCGTCTATTTTCCCAACTCGTCGTCTCTGTATATATTTCTTGGATTGTTTTGAGAATCTTAACTTAAATAAAATCATTTTCCAAAAAATATTATAGTTTTGTTTAAACATATTTTGTTGGCGGCATATGCGATGAAAAGAAGTAGAAACATAATAAGAATAGGTCCATGGATATTGGGAGGTGGGGTTGCATCCGGATCGGACGGTGGTTGGAACCCTGTTTTGGTGGCACAACTGTCAGACCTGCCATCTTAACTTTCTCAAAATCTACACATCTTCCCACGCTCCTTTCTTCGTGCGTCTCTACCACGGCAGTGACCAATTCTTTTGTTTTATTGAATAAAACACTTTTTATTTCATGCTCCATAAATACATTTAGGTAACATTTGTTATACAGTAATTAATTGAACGATTCACTACGTGAGAATGAAATAAGAGGTGTTTGGTTGCATAATAGAATGAAATCATCCATTACACATGGAATCTCATTCCATCAAAACCATTCATTCTCACCTCCCTTCTTTTTTTTCATTTCATTCCTCATTCAACCTATTTTCTCAACAACACCATCATCTAACAACCACCGCCACCACCACCACTACCATAGCCACCACCATCATCTGACCACCACCGCCACCGTCACCACCACCGTCGCCACCTCTGTCGCCGCCACCACCACCGTCGCTATCACCACCTCCACCACCACCTTACCACCAATGCTACCACCGCCACCATCTTCGTCATAACCACGGCAACCATTGTCACCGTCGCCACCCGACCATAACCGCCACCACCACTATCACTGCCTGGCCACCACCACTGTCATCACCACCCTACCACCGCCATCACTACTAATGCTACCATTGCTTGACCACCACAACCACCACCCCCGTGGCCTGACCGCCACCACCACCACCGTCGCCACCGCCACCACCATTTTCATCTCCAGAGCTACCACCACCGTCACCATTTCAGTTTTTTTTTTGTAAATATATATATATATATATATATATATATATATATATATATATATTGGGATAGGAATATTTTTATTATTTCTATTTCATTCCTAAAAATTTTTTCGGATACCAAACAACATAAATTAATTATTCATTTCATTCTCATATGTTAACCAAACAAGACAAGGAATGGTAATGATCCATTTAATTCCTTTGTCCATTCCATTCCTTCTCCCATTCAATTCCCTCTTCGTTCCATTCATTTCATCCAAACATACCCTTAATAATAGAATAAATTAAAATGTGATTTTTTGCTTCTTAATGATCGTTTAAAAATCTCTGTGGAAAGGTAAAAACTAAAATGGGTTGATTGTATTCTTTTGTTATACTAATATAAATATGCTTTCTCAATGCATATGTTATTTTAAAACTCCTAAGACATGGCATTGGTATCATCTTTTATTGTGTTAGAAAAGTGACTTCTGTTGATAAATTAAATTCTTGAAAGAAAAAAACTAGTAGAAAATAAATCTAAGTAGATCACCTATAAATTACTGGCCAATCACATAATTATATTATGGCTTTCTGAAATATATTTGACCATGTTTGGCCTAAAAAGTTATCATGATTGATATGTTTGACATGTGTTTGACCCTTGTATGATCAAGTTTGACACGTTCGTGACTTTTTAGTTCTTTCTATGGATGGCAACGCATGAACGTAGACAAGTACCAGAAGGGTAGATGTGTGTAGAGAGGAGGAAACATGCTATTGGGTGTGGTTATCCATACCACAAGAGATGTAGTCAAAGATGATATTAAGAGACATGGCTCATTGTGACGGCTTTGAGTAAACCGTATTCGTATTAGGGCGTGGCCCTAATATTATGAGGCAGGTGCCTCGTAATCCATGTGACCCTGTTGATTTTAGGTTTACAACATGCAGGAAAGCTTCGTAGTATGATTTTGTTTGCAAGTTCATTCTTGTTTGTGTAGTATAATAATTGTTGTTTGTGCTTGAATGTGACAAGGTTTTAGACAATTGATATCCTGCAAGTCACCTCACTTTATATAAGTTAGTTATTTTAATCGCGAACAAACTAATAATAATTCAACAAATGTTCGTTTACAAAGGTTTATAATAATAGGAGCACCATTAAATATTAAAATAATAATATTACATAGCCATTTAAAAAGAAATAGACTTTAGCGTGAAATACACCCATGTGGTCAATATCATTTTGTAGCACTAGCACATGCGGTGGATTTTGTGCACGGTGCACATCTGTCGCCTGCTTCTTTTCACAATAAGAGCCCACCGTGAATCTAAAGTTAGAAGTTGTGTGAAAAGACCATTATACATATCCATATAGTTTGCAACCCCGTGGTTTGATGTTTTTAGCATTTGCACCTTTCTCTCTCTCTCTCTCTATATATATATATATATATATAAATATATATATGTATTGGATCATTTCATAAGTTTTTTTTTACAGTGAGAAGTGCAAGAAGTGAAGGTGTAACTCCATTAATCCTTATTTTCACTCCATTTCTTATGTGTAGGTGCGTTGTGTTGGTGCATATGTATGTGTTTTGGTACGTATGTTTGTATATGTGTATGTATGTTTGTATGTGTGTAGTTACATAGGTTTGAATGTGGCTCAGTACATTTATATGTTTGTAGGTTGGTTTGAATGTGTAATTAAGACATAAATACAACCAACCTACATATATGTATATAACGACATATGAAAGAGAGTTAAATTAGGGATTAATGGAGTTATACATTCACTTCTCGCTGTAATATCACTTCTCGCAAGATTCATCCCATATATATATATATATATATATATATATATATATATATATATATATATATATATATAGAAAAGGGTTCAAATAAGAATAAAGAGTTTCCTAAGAATGGTAAGAACCAACAAAAAATTGACATTTGGCATTACAAATGATGGTGAAAGAACAATTATAGGAAACTATGTCGGTTATAATGATAAAAGAGTAATTCTAAGAAACTATGTCGGTTATTGGTAATATTAAATCTCAACCATTGATTAACATGATCCAATGGCTATGATTTATTCCTAGTCATCTTAGAAAACTCTTTATTTTTAGGATAACCCTCCCCTATATGTATATATCCACCACCACCACCACCACCACCACCACCATTGACACAACCATCAACACAACTACTGGTTTACATATTTGTAAAGGAATCAAAGATTTACATATTTGCAACAAATTTTGAAATTTTAGTTGGATTGAGATACATATATATTGAGAGAGGGATTTAAAAAGGGGATTAGGGGACTACCAAGAACACGTAAACAAGGTACAAGAATGGTGTTTTATGTATAGCAATGGACAAAGACATAATCCCTGATTATCCTTTTTTAAAAGTCATATATATATATATATATATGTGTGTATGTATATGGAAAGGATCAAAAGAGAACTTCTCTTTAAAGAAAGAACTAGAGAACTAATAATTAAGTATTTTTAATTTAATTAAAAAAAAATTTTTAATTTTTTTAATTCATCCTTCTTATATGTTGTTATTTTTTACCATAAAAAATATAAAAATTAAAAAAAAAACTCGTTGTAATGCATATATGCAATACATCGGCTTTTTCTTAATGCATATGTGCACTAGTGTGTAATTTTATATGTGCAATAGTGTTGATTAGCATATATGTAATTGTTTGTATTTTATATCTGCAATAGTGTTATATTATATATAAAAACAAAAAAAATCGATATAGTGCATATGTGCATTATTTTTGTATTACATATATGCGATAGTGTGTATTGCATACAATTATTAGTGTTGTATTTGCATATATTCAATTGTGTGTGTTGTACAATGCAGTTGTGTTGTATTATATGCAATAAAACACTGTTGTATATATATGCAATAGGCATTAGTGTACATATGCACTATACCGACAAGTTCTAAGGGTTTTTTATTTTTGTTTTTTTTAGTAACAATATCATCTTATTAGAAGGAGGAAAGAAAACAAAATCACAAAATATTTTTTACAAAATAGTTAAAAATAATTCTTTACTAGTTTTACTAGTTCTCTCTTTAAGAGGAGTTCTCTCTAGACCTCACCCATATTATACACACATACACACACACTATCAACACAACTTCAACCGGCTTACAAATAAACCTTGTTTCCCCTCTCAACAATCTATAAACCGTCGAACTAATGTATCAACCAAATCCCATGCTTGCGGGGTGCTCGGTGCTCCACATATGCCATACCAAATGCAAATCGTGTAACATCCTGAAACTTCGGTCAATTTTTGCCAACTTTAGAAATTGAGGGACCACTTGATTAAATATGAACTATCATATCTTAAATATCATAAGTGAACTTTGTACATTAATTTTGTTTGGTTTATTGTTATAACAATTATCATAGTACTAATGAGTTTTGTATTTATATATAAATTTCTATATTATTTTTACCTGTCTAGTAGGACCTCTAAAATCTTTAAAAATAACCCTACGTAAGATGCTTATCATTCGGAAAGATTTATCTGTTGTTCCTTAATTACAAAAATTTATAAATATTTAAACACTAAATGATATATCTATAACTTCAAATGATACACCAAAGCACATTTTGGTTTTAATAATTAAATATAAAACAATCACTTTCTAAACACATGTAGAAAGCTACATAAAACTCTTTACAACTCACAAAATACATTTAAATTGTAATTATAATTATAATCAAATAAATGGAGAAGGTGTGTCACATCACATGGGAGACATGTGAGGGTGGGACCCTACTAAGAGAATAAGTGTGAAAATGGGCATGCAACCAAATGCCACCCGTTTTTAACGGATGAAGGTCTCGTTGTCGGGTATTTTGCTTCTCCTCGATCCCAAATTTTTACTCACTTCCATTCCTCTTCTTTTTGTTTCTTTCTTCACCTATGTTATTGGTATTTTTGTTTCATTTTCCAAAGTTGGCGATATGTTGAAACTACTTTATAAAATATTATTAACATATAATATGATAGGAAACAAAAAACTTAAAATGGTATGTTTTTTAGGATGTATAGTTGATTTTGATACGCATAGAGTCTAACTCGGTACTGGTGGAATGATTTTTGTAGTATCAATTGGCGTAGCTCGTTTAAAGGCTTTTGTGACTACCAATCTATCGCAAAAAGTCGGGGTTTGTACTAATGACATGACAAGATAATAACAGCTGCTTTAAACTAAAATCAAAGTTTGATTTATGCATATGTTAGACTAATCTTGTGTAAGTACGAGGGGTTATTTTCCGTACTTACAAAACCTAAGGGTATTTAAGTTAGTTTTCTCTTAATTTAATCAAATAACTAATAATGATTGATATTGATCTAGGATTAGTTGATTTATTTGTAATCGATTGCATAATCACAAATGAATGAAACAATCAAGTTTCAGACTAATCTCTAATATATCAATTGCTATTAGCATAATTCTAAGCAACTGGACTTAGAATTTTTTATACCAGTGTAGAGTCAATATAAACCCGACCCAATGGCCAATAGTCCATGGTTATTTCAAATGTTTCTAATTTATTGTCTAATCTTCTATAATTGCTATTAGAAATGAGAGAATTATTATACGTTTAGTGAAAAGGGGAGCATTTATTTTTCTCTTTTTATGACCAAAAAAAACATATAAAGGATAAGACTAGTAGGCCAAATCCAACCAAATCCTATAAATGATAACTTGTGCGGTTTAATGGGATGCATCGTCTTGGGCCCTTAATGGTCCTAAGTAAACACACAAATATATGAAGATACAAAATTAAGGACAACTATAAGCCCAGCCCAGTATGGGATGAGTTTAGCTGATAATACTATAAAAGCAGTCGCATACCCGAATACCCGATTGTTAAATCATATCGCATTCACGAACTCGATACTCATTACCAATTACGTGGTTAAATATTGTTAGTTGAGATGTTCACTACAACTTGAAACACGAAATCAAACTCACCTCGAAAGCAAACTTGATATATAAAATCCACTTACGCTACCCGACAATTTTTTGATTTTAATAATTTCAAGTTTTTAATAGCTTTCTTAACGTACAACTTTTTATACTTTTAAAACATATATATACCGTTGGTTTCCATACAACTACACGGATAAGGGTAATCGTTCATCCGGTTTGGTTTATCCTATCAAAGCCCAATCTCAAAATCCTCAAGGAACCCCTCTCTTGATTTTAATTTCGTCGATTTTCGTTATATCTCTTTTAATCCATACATATATGAACCTTAACTGTTTGTAACCTTTCTGTATTCCTTCATCGTTAGTGTTTGCTCGGGTTTTGTTTTTGAACGATCTTTTATGTTTGACTCGATGAGTCTGTGACGTAACAAAACCAAGGTGGGCTTAAAAGATTGGCCCAGGTCACGCACGTGTACGGGGTACCATAGTAACCATACACAAGAGATGGGCCTGTGTTTATAAGCCCAAGAACTTATCATTTGGGTTTGGGTAAAATTAATCATGATGGTGATTAACAATCAAGGGATGTTTAAATGTATGATTTTAAATTGATCATATGATTTCAAATAATCAGGTTTTATAAAACATATATATACTCGATTCATATCCATTCATATTAATGTCTTCAACATTAGCATACGTGGATATATATATATATAGGTTTAAGTTCAAGAGAGAAGTGGAATTAATACGATAAGTGCGAGAAATAAATTCAACCAGTCATAATTTTTCTTTTTTCCTTTTTGATTTATTTTATTACAGGGTATATTAGTAAACTCTGTTTTTAATATTTTTGGTAACTAACATTAATTTAATTTGAGTACAGCTACATTATTACTTTTTAATTATTGTTTTTATATAGGAATATTGGATTTTAATAATCCCTATTAAATGGTATTGACTGATAATAATCCCTATTCATTTTATCGCCACTGACGGTCCCAAATTCAAAAAGGTTTGCCCCAAATGGTCTCTCGTTAAATATTACGTAACGGCGTTATAGTTTTTTCTGAATTTCAAATCAATGTTTTAGGACTTATGATTGTTAGGATGATATGAGTCGATTGGTGTAAAACTTAGTTCCAAACGGTGCTTCAAAATGACGAAACAATGCTTTAATTCGGGTGTTTGAACTTACAATTAACCAAAATAAAGTCGTTTGGAGCGACTTGTATCTTCCTTCCGATGAATAGCCCTAAAAAGTTAGTTTGAAATTAGGAAAAAAGTATAACGTCGTTAAGTCTTTTTTAACGAGGGACCATTAGGGCCCAACTTTTTTAAATTTGGGACTGCCAGTGGTGATAAAATGAATATGGAGTGTTATCGGCCATTTTCATTCAATAGGGATTATTATAATCCAATATTCCTTTTATATATAACATAATTTAACGTTTTCACATTATGATAATCATTGGCCAACATCATATTCTAACCAACTTTTTTTTTGACGAATTTATGTAATTAATAAAAATGATTATGATTTAACAATCCTACATAGACTAGCCAACATTAACATTTTACCTACACAGTTTAAAACTCAAGAAGTAATTATATAGAATGTCTTTTATAATCGTTCATATAGTCAACCAAATCCTGAAAAAATTATATACAAAGTTTACCTCATAAATACACAATAACTTAAATAGTTGTACAAACTTGTTACTTACACGGTTTCACAAAGACGTTAAGCAAATGATATTAATACAAAATATTTGTTTGGTAATTACATAAACATGACAAAACCATTTCACAAAATATCAGTTTCCCTACAACTTATTATAAACAAAGCACTATGTCTGATAAGCAAATTAAGACCATTCAACAAACAAGTCATTCACTGATAAGCAAATTAAGACCATTCAACAAACAAGTCATTCACTGCATATTTTTTTCATCTATAAAATAATCAACCCAAATTGCGAAGCTCAATTTTTTTTTTTTAGCTTTTTAATCTTTATGTCTAAACTAAGTATCCTCCCTTTTGCCGAGTAAGCTTCAAATGTCAAAATTATGTCATTTTGTTTCCACACTAAAAATAGCAAATATAAGTACACATTAAACATTAATTATTGTAAGAAAGATGAAGCATGTACCTACACATTCTACAAGTGTTCATAATATTACCTACACTAGTCATCATATTATTCAAAATGTAGAGATTAGGAACTTGATTTATTTAATGGTAGTGTGGGGATATTCCTACACATACACACAACCTATCATTACACTCACCATACAATTAATCATGCTACACATATGCAACCAGTAAATCCCTACATGACCATTCATATCCCTACATACATGCAAATATATGTAAACAAAAATGCAAACGTAGGGAACCAATATATCTCAATACGACCACTCATATACCTACACAACCTACACATAACATAGAGTAATCATATGGTACGCATAAACATACAAATTATTACACTCTCCTGAAAATTACTTTGTTTTCGGACAATATTACACAATCTACACATAACATAATATGGACTCAAAATTAACACCTACACAAAAAATAACAAAAGTTTTATGTCCTACGCAACAAATAACAGTTGTATATCAACATTATATCCTTCACAACAATATTATCAAGTATACATCCTTTGTATGAAGCTAATTCTTACATCCTACATAACCATCAAACATAATCTTACACAAGGATATATGTGCAGTTTGGGTAGTAGAATACACCATCCATAACAAAATTTATTAACACAAAATTAGCCATAAAGTAGAATTCACCACCCACAACTTTGGGTAGTAGAATGATAATGTGCAGTTTAATAATGTTCAGCTTTTGAATGTGATAATGTACAGTTTAAAATTTGATAATGTATGCAATGGTGTAAATCATTCAGTATATTATCATACATAAACACAAAATAACACATTTCACTACCATAAAACAGACGCAAACATTTAATCCAAAATAAGCTACACAAATAAAATTCATTATAATTTAATTTACATAGGAAAAGTCACCTACATTACCTTAGTTGTAACCTACACATCTGAATACATATACGTACACATCACAGAAATATCCCTACACATCATGTACATACGATATTAATTCCCCAAGGTAATACAAAGTCACCTGCAATAAGATAAACAATATTTTAATCACCAATATGAACTTTAAAGACAACACCAAAATCAAACTTTAACCACAAAAAACATGCAATCGGAATAATCAAATTAGGTTTTCACTAAAGTGATGTAGGTATCCGGACTTCTAATTAGGGTTCTTCGTTCAATTAAATCATCAAAACAAGATAAATTGATCAAGAACAAAACACCAATCTTCACAATCGACGCCTCCTACACCTCCTACTCTAGACATGAGTTAGGGTTCAAGCAAGAAACACCCCCTTTATATAAAATTGATGATTGATCTTCAAATACTTAATGAAGATAGCACGAAACAATAACTAATTTGTGAAGATTGTATTGCAGTGTGTTAATTTAGGGAATTTGGTATCTCAGACTCAGAGGACGAAAGCGTTAATTGAGGGATTCTGATTGACAATGGTACGTTTCAACATTTTTTACAAGAATAAAATTACAGGACTGTCCTTTTCTTATAAAAAGACAATAAAAACATATCCCATTATTTACAAAAATGCCATAATGAATGTAGGCCCTAGATCAATCTTAATCAATGGTTATAAATTATTTCTCACACTTCTCCCAATAAGATGATTTCTCTCTTGAACCATCCCCTATATATATATATACACACACTAGTAGGAGAGCCCGCGCGTTGCGTTGGGGATGTAACGGAATTTATGTTGGTGGTGTTTTAGTCCGTAATGGTGCCAACTTTAGTTGTGCGTCGCGCGAGTACTTTTGCATATGGTACATAATGGAAATATACGTCAATGACATAATGCAAAATTTTTTGTTACACTTTGTTTTGAACCATCTTGTTTGGAACAAAAATTGTAAAGAACCATTTTGTTGTGTAACCTTCTTGGAGAAACCCAATCAATTTACACTATCAAACATAACAGTTGAACATAATAAAATTGAAATTTTTACTAACCCATTGTGTGTTCATAATGGGTTATAAAAGATAGCAGTCTCAGCCTGAGTATAAAAATAATAGCTATGTTTTCACACCGCCAAAATAGTAAAAAATCAACGGTTAAAATAATTAAATAATAAGATTACATAATCAATTTTAGATAATTTATCTAGAAGGTGTGGAGGGCTTAAAAAGCTAAAACACATATGTTATTAAGAGCATCCAGAAAGGGTGGGTTGAATGATTTGAAACATTGTGTGTTCATTTTATTTTGTTATTAAGAGCATCTGTTATTACATAATCATTGTGTGTTCATTTTGTTTTGTTTGAATTTGCTCTTTTACATGTAAATAACAAAACTGAGATTTGAAACATTCGTCTCATTTATAAAGTGAAAGTAAAGTCAAATATAACTAAAGTCAACCTGCTATGAATGCTATGCAAAAGTTATAATAGGCAGTAAGCACTACACTGTTATTAAGAGCATCCAGAAAGGGTTGAATGATATAAGCAAGAATGGGCTCGGATGCTCACAACAATTCAATCATTATGTCCGTTCATTTACGCATGTTTAGATTTAATCATTATGTTTATTAGTCTAATGTTTGTTTTAGTTCACTCATTTGTAAATTCAGTTAGACTTTTTAGACCCACAATAATTCAATCTGGTTTTTGTTATTTTTTTAGTCCGACAAATTGTTGCTCACGTTTAATTCGCTCGTTATGTTTTTTCATCTTTGTTTAATGATTTCATTCAGTTATGCTTGTGAATTGTTCGTTCATACTATTAACAAATGAACACGAAAACACTCGTTTTCTTAATGAACGAACACAAATAAGAAACCTTTGTTTCTTATTGTTTTCAGACGGTTTGCTTCACCAACCTCTACCTTTTGTATGTGTTCATCTTCTACATTGCACCGTCAATTTAAACTAATATTATCACTAAATAACCGGTGTTACGAAATAGGGATTTCAAAAAGTGTAAATTCTACACAGGTAACCTAAATTCCCCTTATTTGAGTGGTTAATGTTCAATTTCTAATTCTACTTTGCGTCTATGCTTTAGGTTTAAGGGTATTACCATCTAAGCGCGATGCGGCAGCGGCGAGTATCTCAACACAATACCGGGTTTTGCTAGTTTCCCACTCGTCTCGTGATATACTGTAAACAACAATCAAAACATGTCACAGATTGCCATAAAATGAAAACAAAATTTTATAGTGTGGGAGGCATTCACAAAAGTAATAATGACATTCAAATTCAATAGTAAGCATACACTGATAGTGTTGCAAACTGAATCAGAAAAACATTCAAATTACAGTGTGAAAGTCATTCACATGTGGGGTAAAAATATGAAAAATTACTGTTTTCCATTACCTGAAACAAAATAAAAAGGAAAAAAAATGTATAATCATTATCTTGAAAGATACATAGACTATACCCTAAATTAGCTAGATAACCTTGGACAGGTTGTGCCAACACGATTTT
Source organism: Bidens hawaiensis (assembly GCF_021521415.1). Taxonomy (NCBI): domain Eukaryota; kingdom Viridiplantae; phylum Streptophyta; class Magnoliopsida; order Asterales; family Asteraceae; genus Bidens; species Bidens hawaiensis. The sequence goes on along the minus strand of NW_027495573.1, from coordinate 56,707 downwards.
GAATGCACTACAGGTTACATGACGCGGTTGCAAAAAAACTATGTAAAAGATTTGAAAGGTTACATCATTTTGATAAAAATTTGCAACCGGATATGCAATATCTTCCACGAGTCTGTAAGGCACAGCCCCACTACACGAAAGAAACCACCCAATCCAATTTTCGGTCCACATCGTAAGCTTGTTATCAACATTCGGTTTGTACACATCATAGATTGCAAGTGTTATCTACATTCCTAATTTGAATAGAAAAAAAGCATGTTGTCCTCATGACTCCACCCAAGAATTATAGGCATTCGTATGACGAAGTCAATGAGGAATTTAGTACGGTAACTTTCCCTCATGAGGGTAATACATTGCCACTTGTACAACCAAATCAACTACTTCGTAATGAGTCCCCGGATGATTACTGGAGGCCCGGGAAAAAGCCTACAATTATTCGTAATAGAGATTGACACCGATGTCGGGGTTTTCGACCCAGCAGTTGTGTTCGTTCAGCTAGTTAGATGAAAATAATGTTTAAATATAGTTGTGATACATGATATCACCATTCTTTACTTTTTACTTATTAATTCAAATTAAAGAAATGTTGGTTGTTTTTAATATTATTACTACTTATACGTACATGCCGGTTTGTTGAATGCATTTCATCTTCTGGCTATTTTGGTCAATTGGTGTCAAGTTCAAACATACATCATGTTACATCGATAAAAGTCACAATTGACTTGTAGTGTACCATAGTGAGATTAATAAAGTCATTACACTCATAACTAACTCGTGCTATATCAAAGTTACATTAATACAAAGAAAGCCCAAAAATGCATCATGTTGTCTAGGGTGTTCATGGTTCGGTGACAGTCATCATTTCTCGTCTGATGGTTTTGTTTCTTGCACAACCTCTATTTGGTTATGTTTCAACATACTTTTCAATAGCTGGTTTCCAGCAAACTTATCAACTTATTTTATAAAAAAAAGACCATTATGCCCTTCGTTTCACTAACCTGCATACCAAAATTGTACCCTCCAGACTTTGAAGAAGCCTTTGAACAAATAAAATTCAGTTTTGAAAAACCGCTTCCAAACTCAATGCCATCACCAGTAACCTAATTTAAGATTTGGTGATGGCATTGAGTTTTGAAAAGGATTTTATCAAAATCTAAGATCTTTGGGAAGTTTAAGATTCGTGGAAACCTTAAATCTTTTCTGCTTGGCCAAGTTTGGAATTCACATAACATATATAAAAATGTAATAAATTTCAGTCACCAGTTTTATTGAAGTCATTAAAGTCTCTGTTGTTATATAGTTGGTTATTGAGTGTATAACACACTATAACTGCATACTAATTACTATCTGTCAAAATGGTTTCCACACGCTTTGGAAACGCACAGAAGCTAATTAATTTTGGAAATTAATTACATTTATACCTACTACCTGTCAAAAATCTTGGAAATATATTTATGTAATGATAGCCTACATTCAAGTTAATTAAAATAAAAAAACTAGTATATCACACGCTTTTGTACGCTTTAAATACCTGTCAAAAATCTTGGAAATATATTTATATAATAATAGCCTACATTCAAGTTAATTAAAATAAAAAAACTGGTATATCTTACTAGATAGGCTACAAATCAACTGAACTACAATAAATTACTGTCTCAACTAACAAAAATTAAATTTTAGGTCTATTTTGTTATTCACTCACACTAACATCTATTTTAAAGTTAATTATAAAAAAACAACATCAACTACGCTTCAATTACGCAACCAAAATATAATAATAACATTTACAGTTAATACCAAAATATAATAATAACATTACATTAATATAGAAAAACTAATTACAAAAAACTAATTCCTAGCATCCGATTCCATATCTGAATCTACATCCATCGGATTCTCAGCTTCTGGAGTCCTACCATCAGATTCCGTATCTGAATCTACATCCGGATTCTCTTCTGGAGTATGAGAGGGCATGATGCTCTCGTACATGCCATCCGAGGTGTAGGTGGAGTCCTTAAGCCTTTGGAGGCGAAGGTTCACCTGAGTATGGAATGCCCCATAAAGGGACACAGCCTTGAAGTCCTCCACGGAGTTCAACTCAATGTGCGCCACCTCGATTCCTAGTACTACCATATCAATGCTGAAATAGTCAGCAGTGGTGTACCCAAGCCACCTAACCATTCGGTTAAGTTGTTGGTACGTGAAGGTTTGAGGGTGGACATAGTCCACAAACCTCACCCTTTGATTCTTCCGGACGACGCCGGAAGAAAATTTGAAAAGAATGGTGAAAATGAGGGGTCGTAGTAGATGGGGGCATCAGTACCCGGTTTACGTTCGATCCATGTTGAAGCCATTATCGGAAATTAATCGGAAGAAGGTGATTGTGGATTGTGACTGGTATTTAATCACCGTCTGACGCCGGCGGTACATTTTCCTGACAATTTGAAATTGGCAGCACAAGAAACTGGAAAGACAATGATGACGTTAGCCACTCGTCAAATCAACGTGTGGCTATTAATTACGTTTGGACACATTTAAAAATATTCTATGTGACCACTTATCACTTATAGCCACACATAATAAGTGTATCTGTGACAATAAAAAACTTACAAAAAATAAAACTAAGATACTCTTTGGTCACACAACTTCTTATAAGTGGCCATTAATTACATTTGGACACACTTAAAAATATTTAAGTGTGACCATTTATCACTTATAGCCACACATAATAAGTGTATCTGTGACAATAAAAAACTTAGAAAAAATAAAACTAAGATACTCTTTGGTCACACAACATCTTATATGTGGCCATTAATTACATTTGGACACACTTAAAAATATTTAAGTGTGACCATTTATCACTTATAGCCACACATAATAAGTGTATCTGTGACAATAAAAAACTTAGGAAAAATAAAACTACACTACTCTTTGGTCACACAACCTCGTATAAGTGGCCATATATTTTAAGCATTTTAGCCACATTACTAATATATAAAATGGTTGTTTGTCATATTTCGCCACATTATTAAAAATGTGGCTAACAAATGTGACATTAGGTCACACAACGTAATATAAGTGGCTATATCTTTTAACTTTTAGACACATCTCTTATCAATACAGTAGTCGTTCGTCACATTTGGCCACACTATTAAAACATGTGGCTAGTTAAATGTCACAACTTGTGTCTAATGCATGTGTTTTTGGTCACATGTATCAAAGATCAAACAAACTATGACTGTAGGTTACATTTCGCCACACGTTTTTATAATGTGGCTAGATTTTGTCATAGTTTTTTTCAAAGTGTGGCGAAAAGTACCTGAGTAGGTATAGAATGGTCACATGAAGAATAACATGTGTGACCAAAACATTCTGGAAGGTTTTCAAACATGGTAAAATACCTTTTAGCCACACATTTAAGCCGAAGTGTGGCAAATCTCCCAGACCACATGTGTGGCTAAAAGTCGATATTCACGTAGTATGTGTTCTTATAGTTTTCAGACGGTTTTCTTCACCAGCCTCTACCTTTTGTATGTGTTCTTCTTCTACATTGCACCTTCAATTTAAACTAATATTATCACTTAATAACCGGTGTTACGAAATAAGGATTTCAAAAAGTGTAAATTCTACACTGGTAACCTAAATTCCCCTTATTTGAGTGGTTAATGTTCAATTTCTAATTCTACTTTGCGTCTATGCTTTAGGGTTAAGGGTATTACCATCTAAGCGCGATGCGGCAGCAGCGAGTATCTCAACACAATACCGGGTTTTGCTAGTTTCCCACTCGTCTCGTGATATACTGTAAACAACAATCAAAACATGTCACAGATTGCCATAAAATGAAAACAAAATTTTATAGTGTGGGAGGCATTCACAAAAGTAATAATGACACTCAAATTCAATAGTTAGCATAGACTGATAGTGTTGCAAACTGTCACACCCTCAAAATCCACTAACGGAGTTTTACCGTCAGAGGGTGTGAACTAACAGGATCGGAATCATTAGTTATAATCAAACCATAAAAACGTTTAAATGAAAATAAGTGCGGAAGCGTAAAATCCAAAAGACAAAAGTTACGTCACGCAGGACGACTTAAAAACCTAAGTAATAATAGTTAAAAACATGTTTGCATATCGGAATGTTCAAAAACCATGCATGATCCTATACCGTGCGCCCGCCTCGGCTACCTGAGAATAACATACTAAAAGTGTCAACACAAGGTTGGTGAGTTCACAAGTTTAAATAAAATAAAGCGTTTAGCGTTTGCGTTCAGCGTTTTGCGTTTAGCGTTTTGCGTTCAGCGTTTTGCGTTACCAGATAGTGTTAAATCAATTATATATCGATAGGTAGCTAGCCTATACAACAAGTATTACTAAGTGTTCGACACCGAAGCTGATTGTTTATCAAGTGCCTTGCCACCAGGTCATCCAGACTATGGTAATGTGTTAGCCAAAATTACACCCACTCGACCTCCAGTCGAGTTTAGCGTTGGGTGGGGTTTGTCAAACCCAGTAGTACTACTCAACAGTGACTCGCTATTCCAAATATTAACCGGTTCGATGTGTAGGACTTCAAATGTTTCGTTTGCCACTTAGCCTTTACAAGTGATATATAATTTACTAACAAAATCTTAAAGCATTCCGGAGTATGTTATCTCCCCCAAGTGAAAAGCGTTTAAAAAAGTTTAAAGGGGAAAGTGAAACTCACTGTTTGCGAAGAATTCCCAAAATAAATCACCAAGTGATGCGCGTCACAGAAAACTCTCTCTAGCGTTCTAAAACAACAAGGAGATTTTCTAAGTATCGGAACTAATATCGAGTCTCTAGACCCGGCACATAATTCCTAATCACAAGATACGTTTCGTGTTTGTTTGTGAATCGTGTGTGACTTAACAAGTGTATTTGTGATACGATACGTGTGTGAGCAATTATTTACGTGTCATGTATTAATAATGTACATCACTAGCAATTACTCCCCGTAAGGGCAATTTGGTCAGACATAACAATTAACTAGCAATTATTCCCCGCAAGGAAAATTTGGTCAAAACACGACAACTATTTAGCAAGTATTCCCCGCAGGGGCAAATTGGTCAAAACATAACAATTAACTAGCAATTATCATGTTTCATGCATTTTCACAAAATTCAGCAGCTAGTTTCTCCGAGACAGAAATTCTACTTGAAAGATTTACTATTCCACCGATCATAGCATCTCAATTAATTTACCAAAAATCATCACTAAAGCATGCATGTGTTAGGTTTCCAGAACATATTTTATTTTATTTTTATTCCACATAGATTTCTCATAATGATCAAAACACTACAGCAAGCTCATAACAGTCAAATTCATGCGCAACAAAATGTTATTTGAAATTCCCGTTAAATGAAAAATCCAACAAGTGCAAGACCACTTGCGTTAGGTTCCTAACTCAATAAGTCAACTTCCAGAAGTGGAACCAACCCAATTGGTCTCGTAGTTCATGAGATATAACATTTACAAAACAACCTAACAGCAGGTCTAATAACTCAGCTTTGCACAACGTTTTGTAAAATCATAAAGGTTAACTTTTACACGTCCAAAAATTGCAAATTTATATTCTTTAGAAACTAGACTCAACCTAGTTTACTGTAGTATCAATAATCTCAACCAATTTTCACATTTACATCCCGTTACAGTCAATTGAACATCAACAACACAATCTGTCCAGAAAATGTTTGCAGCAAAACTCAACATATTAACCATCTATAGACCACAAATCATTCATATAACATTCTAGACACTATAACCACTATCCATGCATATCAATTTCACCATACATACATGGTTAGGGTTTTATTTGATCTCAAACTCAAAGACACAACAATTAACATGTAATAATATCAATTCTAGTTATCATATCACAATCAATCCATCATCAAATCAAGAAAAAACATATGAACACATATACATATGAAAATCGGACCTAGGGTTTATAATTATACCTTCAAAAACACCAATACAAGCAAGAGGAAGGTAGAAGATGGCTAGAAACGGATGTAGGATGCTTCAATTGTGAAAAACCAAGATCAAAACCAAGTGATATGTGTGTGTATGTGAGCCGATTGTGAGGAGAGCAATGGGGGGGGGCTGCCTTCGACTTAGGTGAGGGAAAGAGAGAGGAGAGGTTAGGGTTTATTATTATTAATAATAATAACATGTTACACTTTAGTCCCTCAACTTCCAAATGTTACTTTTCTAGCTTAATTAACTAGTTCTAGCACATTTAGTTAACGTTTATAACAATGTTATCACATAACACATAAGTCTAACACATAATTATCACATAATTATTGTTTTGGCGTTTTTCGTTTATTCACCAATCGTTTGCGTCAACTCGTTTGCGTTTCGGTGCAAATCCCGAAAGACTACACATGTAGTAAGTGTCAAGCGTCATTTAAACCCTAGTTTAAATGTAATGAGGTGTGCGTTATAGATTCAATGATCTTTAGGTTTGAATTGATGGAGGTGAGTTAACGGAGTTAACCTGAAATTGACGATTGTCACACAAACTGAATCAGAAAAACATTCAAATTACAGTGTGAAAGTCATTCACATGTGGGGTAAAAATATGAAAAATTACTGTTTTCCATTACCTGAAACAAAATAAATAGGAAAAAAAATGTATAATCATTATCTTGAAAGATACATAGACTATACCCTAAATTAGCTAGATAACCTTGGACAGGCTGTGCCAACATGATTTTGAATGCACTACAGGTTACATGACGTGGTTGCAAAAAAACTATGTAAAAGATTTGAAGGGTTACATCATTTTGATAAAAATTTGCAACCGGATATGCAATATCTTCCACGAGTCTGTAAGGCACAGCCCCACTACACGAAAGAAACCACCTAATCCAATTTTCGGTCCACATCGTAAGCTTGTTATCAACATTCGGTTTGTACGCATCATAGATTGCAAGTGTTATCTACATTCCTAATTTGAATAGAAAAAAAGCATGTTGTCCTCATGACTCCACCCAAGAATTATAGGCATTCGTATGACGAGGTCAATGAGGAATTTAGTACGGTAACCTTCCCTCATGAGGGTAATACATTGCCACTTGTACAACCAAATCAACTACTTCGTAATGAGTCCCCGGATGATTACTGGAGGCCCGGGAAAAAGCCTACAACTATTCGTAATAGAGATTGACACCGATGTCTGGGTTTTCGACCCAGCAGTTGTGTTCGTTCAGCTAGTTAGATGTAAATAATGTTTAAATATAGTTGTGATACATGATATCACCATTCTTTACTTTGTACTTATTAATTCAAACTAAAGAAATATCTTCCACGAGTATGTAAGGCACAACCCCACTACACGAAAGAAACCACCCGACCTAATTTTCGGTCCACATCGTAGGCTTGTTATCAACATTCGGTTTGTACACATCATAGATTGCAAGTGTTATCTACATTCCTAATTAAAGAACAATATATGTTAGTTAATCCATCTTAACGGATCAAAATAACAACTTACATTTATCAAGTGTGTCATATTCCACTGATTTACCAAAACGGCAGGGGTAAAAATGCAACTGGAAAACTTATTCCAATTTTGCATCTTGGAAGGAACATTTTTATAAAATGGCAGCTAGATGACACTCCCCTTTACCTCAGCCAACGGACCTCCGGGTTGACGAACTTGACTTGGGCTCCACCAACTGCTACAGATCCCACTCCAGGAATAGGTACAGCACCATGTCTCACATACTACAATTTTTTATAAACAAAATTAAAATACATCAAGAGATTAAAAACCTTAGCACACAATAAATAACAATAGACACTAAAAGATAAAACTTCATCTGAGTATTTATATGCACCCTATATAGGAATTGCCATAGGAACAATAAAAAATTAAAATTAAAATTAAAATAGAAACTACACAGTATTACAAATTTTGTCTTTTAAAAAAAGCCAAATTACGGTTCGTGTCTTTTTTTAGTTTCTTTGCAGGCGGTGTACTTTAAACTTTTTTTTTCTACACGTTATGTCCTTTACACTAACTGGGTTAGAAAAACTCAGTTAAATACCCTCACGTGAGGCGCATGTGAAGGCATTTTTGTCTTTTAGTATGTACTTGGAAATTTTAGCTTTTTTAAATAACAAATCTGAGGCCCACCATCTCAATTACATCTTCACCACCTCAAGATCCCAACCCTAACCTGCACATGAATCTTCTTCCCACATAAGCCCATCGACACTCTTGAACACCACCAAAGAATCATCACAGATCTGCCACCAACCTTGAATATTAAAATAAGAACCAACCAAAACAAATCAACAATAATCAAACAAAACCCTATTTTCAAAACATCAAATCTGGTTCAAATTGAAGCTCTATCATTTCAAGTTTCTTAAATCTATGAACACAATGATTGATACCTGAGATGGGGTAAAAACAAGTACTAATTCGCCATTATTAATAATCTAACAAGCAAATGCCTCTTTTAATTAGAAGTGAGAGAGGCTATGGTTTCACATGGGATGAAAATTGCAGTGCGACGCCATGGGTTTCAAATTCCAGATTGAAAGTTGCAGGTGGCGATCGACGGCGGTTCAAAGAAGGGAGGGAGACGGATGTTGTTAAAGATGAAGCGGGTTGGGCTTACCAACACTCGAAACCCTAACCGACCACCGGTGTTGTGGTGGTGGTGGTGGTCAGATTGTCTGACGGTGGTGGAATTTTAGTTTTTTAATTGTTATTATTATTAATATGAGTATATGAATTTGTTTTGAAAAGACAAAAATGCCCTCACATGCGCCTCACGTGAGGGTATTTAACTGAGTTTTTCTAACCCAGTTAGCGTAAATGACATAACATGTAGAAAAAAAAGTTTAAAGTACACCGCCTGCAAAGAAACTAAAAAAAGGACACGAACCGTAATTTGGCTTTTTTTAAAGGACAAAATTTGTAATTCTGTCTAGAAAATATGGGAAAAAAAGGGTTTAATTATGATCCGAGCCAACTTGATGTTTTTTAAATGTCCTGTGTTGGCCCAAACTTATGTTACTCAAAAACACATATTGAACCAAACCCGTTCTGACCTTAATCGATTTGACCCGTTAATTTCAACAAACACTAGATTCTTTATCATACATTCATAAATGTAACATTTTTCTTACTTGGGTAAGCATTATTTTTTCATTTTCTCAATAAGTTAGTAACAAAAGGTGTTCCTTTAAAGGGTTTAACCATTGGTTGAGCAGCAATAACACGAACTTCAACTCCAAAAAAGAAAAACTTTTTTGTTAAAAAAAATCAACTTTTTATCAAAAGAACCCTAAATAAAAACATCAAAAATGCCAAACTTATATTGAACCATGTTGCACAACCGCATCTGCAACTAAGAAAATGAAGTAAATAACATTTTGACAAAAGTGATATATAGTGCTTTAACCTGAATGGTCCCCATTTATAACCTAATTTACACTTGACGATTACGTAAAGATGGAACATATTGCTATAAGAGATAGGAAAAATTGATTAATAAATAACATGCAAGTATGATATACTAAACGTCTAAACCCACCCAATGCAGCTTCAATATATATTAACAACATCAAGAACCATTAATTTGTGATTGTACGGAACCAAACCTCCACCCCAAAAATGGTATGCTTATGATTGAACACTTCTAAACTGCTGAATGAGATCAATCAAATAACCATAAAGAAGTCAAACAAAATATAAAACACATTACAATTAATCTATTAAATTCGTAAAAAAATTGAAGCGGAACCTAATTTAAAGAAATTAGGTATTCAAATTGGTGATTTGGAAGATGAATTGAGGTGAAACTGAAAATACCTGGATAATGATGGTTGAAGAAGAAAGCGACCGAGCATTTGGGATATGAAATAGGGTTTTTTTTTAATATGTAGAGAGGGTTTGAAACAGATGGCAGACAGGGAAAGCGATTCATATTCGTCTGGCATCTGAAGATAAGAATTAAAATAGCGATGGTGGAATTCAATTAAATTGATTAACGGGCCTAGCATTCAATTTATGGTGGATAGACTTAAGGGAGCAATGTGAAGATTGGCCGGAGGCTTGGGCGCATTCAACTCAACGGCGTCTCGCCGGCAATTACCATTGTGTCCATCTTATATATATATATATATACAGGGTTAGGTTAACGTAAAAAATAATAGTTTTATGAGAAACATAAGAATAAATCTAAGCCCTTGGATCTAGGATCTAGTGGTTGAGATTGGTAGTTTTTAAAAACCATATAGTTTCCTATTTACATGGTATAATGTCCTATTTAGGTGGTGTGCTTTATTTTAAAGCCTTCTCACACTTCTCACAAAACAATTGTTTTTTATTTGAACTATTTTCTATATATATATACACACACACACACACTTGCTTTTATCCCATATTACGGGGTTGTTTTGCATTATTTGTTATCATTTTTAATATATTTTTTTAGAATTTAATTTTATGTATTAAGAAATTTAATAATGTAATTAGGATGATGTTGGGTCTTATATCTTAGACCGACGTGTCGAGTTAATATGTGGGTGAAAAAATATTGTTTGGTATCAACTAAAGGTGGATGGCTTGAAGACCAAGTCATGCTAGACTAGTATAAATAGATGTTTTTTTTTTCATTTGTCTATTATTGAGTGCATTGTGTATTAATTGAGATCTTGGATTTTATCCCTATGAGAGATTCTCCTTCCCGGGATATGATCTCCCGGGGTGGATGATATTTCTTGTGTATGTATGAATGTATGTATGAGTGGTTCATCTTTATGAGAATCATTCGACTAATGATATCATACTACCATTTCTATCTTGTTTGTGTTTCGATTACATATATGTGTTCATCCTATTTTATTGATTATGGTTAAATTGAATCAGGCACTCTCCCAATACTACCATTAGATCGTTCAAGAGTGTATACATGTTGTAGATCGATCCTGAACCGAGCTCGTTTATCACCGTATATGTACACGCTTCCGCACAGAGGCTCGATTTCGTCACGATGAAAAAGTTTCACAAAAAATTGAGATGTTATAACCCTGTATTAAAAGCTATCTAGGTTTGGGGAGACTCATGACCCGCTTATTTTTTACTATAAAATTGTTTTTTAATTATAAATTATGTGGGTTTTACATTATTCATTTCTAATATTTAAATATGTTTTTGGATTTTAAGTTTATTTATTGTACGAAAGTTAATAATATAATTAATATTTGATGATGAAAGAGTTATTTGGGTTTAATGAGACCCATGCCTTGTTTATTTTTAGTAACTCCCTACTTTATAGGATTTTCATATCAAATATTTGGTGAGATTTATTTTTAATTTAATGAGATGTTATAACCCGGGTTTAAGGAATATCTGGGTTTGGTGAGACCCATACCCATGAATTCGGGTAAAATGCATGGGAAACCTTCATTTACAAATAATGCAATCTGGTGACTTGAGAGAATGTAGGGAGCAACTAGAAAGCTTTTAAAGCTTTCATTTATATATATATATAGGATTGAGATCATATGAGAATTATTTTGAAATAGAAAATTTTGATAACCATTTTGAACTACAAAAACCCAAAAAATAAAAATCATAAAACAAAAAAACGTAAAATTAAAAAAAAGTAAAAAAACCAAAATTCTTATTTATCATCCCAGTTTAATAAAAAAAACTTCTTGGTTTAGCTAAATTATACATATATATAATATTTACATATACGTGCATACATGTTTTTTTAATACACATATGTACAATTTAAGGTAAATGATAATGTACATGTGTTTAGTACGGAGTTTTTTTTTATGAAACCAGAATGAAATATAAGCGTTTTGTTTTGTTTTTTTTTTATTTTTTAAAATTTTTGTATTTTTTTTGTTTTAAATTTTTTTAAATATTTTTGAGTGGTTAATTATTTTAGTGATCCAAAATGGTTCTTAAAGTTCTCAATTTTCAAAGAGTTCTTTTAGGATCCTTAATATATATATGGGTAAAATGCTATTTTTGTCCTTGTTATTCGGCAAATAATGCGAATTTAGTCCAAAAAGTTTATTTTTTCATATGGATCATCTACGTTTACCAATTCTTGTCAATTACATCCAAATCACTAACCCCAATAAAATTTAATTGTTAAGTCAGGGACAGACATGTCTTTTTACTCTTTCTTTATTATAATATTTATTTTCACTACTAGAAAATAGGCTTAATGCAACTTTTTAATAGCAACCTTTTTCAAATGAGTTGCATTTGACTCTAATGCAACTTCATTAAACATAAAGGTTGCATTAGAAGACTTAATGCAACCTTTTTTCATAAAATGTTGCAAAATTATACTACATTTGCAACCTTTTTAATTAAAAGTTGCGTATTTTAATATAATTTGCAACTTTTTTCTTGGAAGGTTGCAAATTTTATTGTTTTGCAATTTTTGTTAAAAGGGTTACATTGTTAAAACTTAGATACAACTCATGTTTTTAAAGGTTGCGTAATTCAATGAAACGACAAAAAAAAAATATAACGTTAAGAGCTTGACATACTATAAGTTATAAGCATAATCATTCCCCTCGATGGTTTATACTAATAGATTTGTTGTTAGTCGAAACAAGATTTTGTAAAACCAACCACTAACGAAACAAACAGAATGTAAACAATAAAATTATAAAATTTAAATATTAAGTTGGTTATTATAAATAAAAAATCATAAAAATATAAAACAGACATTTAACTAATGAAGATAAACAACAAACGTAAACAAACATAAATGAACACAATACCGAACGTTCGCGAACGCAAACTCGTTCATGTTTGTTCATTAATTTAACTTAACGAACAAAATTTCTTGTTCGTGTTTGTTTATTTATTAAACGAACTGACATAGATGAACTTTCCACCAAATAGTTAAGAAAATGTTCGTTGAATTTTCGGTTCGTTAAATATATATGAAAGGAAATTATTATAAATAATAAAATTTTAATTTCACGTATATTATTATCATATACTTAATTAATTCCTTTTTTCGAATGATTTAAATTTCTAGAATCAGACATTTTTCATTTTTTCATTTAACGGTTATTATCAAACTCTTCAACTGAGTTGTGGGGGAATTGGGCGGTTCTTAATTTCATGATTTTAGAAGGCACTTAGGATTCAGTCACTCCCAAATAACAACACGACCTAATTTCTGGTTACCTAAGGGAATGTTGAACTAGAGGAGCGATTCAATCACCAGAATAGTTAAGTCGCCGGTGATCGAAAGGAAGGGACCGAACCGGACCGGACCGCAGAAGTGTTTAATCGCAACACCAACCTTCAATCCAAGGTCAGTAAAACTAAAATGGTTATGCTCATAAACAATGTGAAATTGTGTGTTTAAGTTTAGCAATGGAACAAACGAATTGGTTTTTGTTTTTCTCTTTTCAGTTCAATTGAATCTTCGTTTTGGTTTTGTTTGGGAATGCCGTCAGTTTCATATTGAACTGTATGGAGGTGTATTGTTTAATTCTAAATTTCTAACCTATGTAAGCTTGGTGCTGCTGCTTTACTAACCCTAAAACTAAAAAGATAAATAAATTAGTAAACAAACAAATATAAAAGATAGAATATAAGTTAAATTAAACCAAGTTGAAAATATATAAAAAAGCTAATTAAGAACAGTTGAATTAGTCTTCTATTTAACACGGAACCATCCTGCTCATCTTCTAGCAAGTAGGGTGTAAATGAGCCAAGCCTCTCATGAGTTAGCTACGTGAGATTAGCTCTTTAAATGCTTGAGTCGAATCGAGCTTAAATGAGTTCGAGCCTAAAATAAAACTTGTTTAGTAAATGAGCTCGAGCCTAAAAATAAGTTTATTTAATAATCTAGCACGAGCTTCACTAAGAAAGTCATTACATTGTGAAATTTTATTTATTTTATTTTGTAAACACATGCTCTCTAATTAACATGATTTAACATAGCAACATCTCCACAATATACACTATCCCTGAATAGGATTGTTAATATAGCGAATAAGAATCGAGTGACCACTCCAAAGGCCTCCCAAAAAGCAATGAAGGAATTAATGTAGATTAACAATTAGCATGCGTGAACTAATCTCAAAAAAGCAAAGGGACAATTGCATCTTGTTGATGAGGTGAGATGTTTCAAGGTATTCTTTTGTTGATTTTAAAATTTATTTAATTTAAACTCTTTTATATTAATTTACTTATATATGATATTACAAGTTATTGGATTAGATATTGAACTAGACAGTTTGGAACATGATGAGAGTGAAGGGGGGAAATTATGAGATCACAAAGTACGTATGTTTAGTGATTTAAGTATATCTTTGTTTGTTATTTCAATATTTTTTTATTGCAATTTACTGATAGTATTTTTTTCAAATGACAAAATGAGGCTGATAAGGACGAAGAATATGAAGACATGGAAGATATGAGCATTACAAGGAAAACGACACACAAATGGATGACAGCAACAAGGAATTGGAAAATGGCGAGGGCCATATTCATCTCAAATTTGAACAACTACAACGCCCCGAATTAGAAAAAGCAGCAGGTTTGATTTAATTTTTTATACCATGTTTTTGGCTTGTTATTTATTAAACTATATATATATGATTTGGTTGTAATGTACGTAGTGACAAAGATATGGCAGTAATTTTCTAGACAACTTATCTATTACTACTATTTGCTATTTAGAATTTTCCATAAACTAAGTCATCTATATTAATGTGTTCCTAGAAGTGTTGTTTACGGGCAAAGAAAATGCACATGTCTCAAATAATATGCACACAGCTAGCCCAAAAAAGTTTTGCTAGAATTCAAGACTTATTTTGTTCGTTATTCATGTATTTTGCTATTCAACATGTTGATTATTTCTAACCGATACATGCTATCATGAAAATAGAGAAATAAAGACCCAAACAAGGAATTACCTAGTTTAACCACATTATTTGAAACGTAAAAGGACCGAAGGGCGAGCATATCTTGATACGCACTTCAAAGAAAACTGTAAGTTCTTTCTAGTTTTCGTTTTGAGAATTATGTATGATGTATCCCATATGTGTAAGTAGGGATGAGATTTTTTTTCCCGAATACCAATGCTAGTACCGAATTGATACATCATTTAAAATTAATTTATCCATGGGTCAAAATTTTGAAGTACAAAAGATTATCTACGGGTCAAAATGAACCCTATAAAGGGTTATGTAGTGTATTTTTTGATTAATGTTAACCCGGCAACTAATAATTCATTTAGCTTTCTACCCTTGTTTAATTTAAACTATTAACGTGTCAAAATTTTGAACTATTAACAGTTTATTTACAGGTCAAAATTAATCTGATAACGGGTTAATTTAGTGAACTTTTATATCAAAATTAACGCAATTGCTTGAAATGCGAAAATAAATTGAAGAGGATCATCAAAGGAAAAAGGTTGAGCAAGAAGCTATGTGGAAAGATTTTGATAGCCAACAAGCAATTTTTGAAGCTACGATGCAGAATATTATGGAAAAGTTAACTAATCGAGTACTTCAGGATCTTAAAGAAGAGTAGGATGTTTTCGTTACTTTTTATAGTTGTAATTGAAAACTTTATTTTGATTATGTTATTTTTTTTAAGATTGGACATATCTTAAATTGTGATATGAGATTATCTACTATACTTATGCTATTATTTTTTTTTTTCATAATTGAGATGCTATTACATATTAATAAAAGTTTTAGTATTTCAAATAATCAGCTAGAAAGTATGAGCTTGAGAGTTGCATTTTCTAATAAAAAGGTTGCATTTGTTTTGACTGAAATCTTAAAAAAAATGTTGCATTTGAGGTAACAAAGGTTGCATTTGTTTTTGTTTACAAAAGTTGCATTTAAATGTAAAAAAGTTGCATTAGCATGCCAAAAAGGTTGCATTTGAAAAATAAATGCAACCCTTTCCAAAAAGGTTGCATTATCTAACAAAAAAGTTACATTAGGTCTAATGCAACTTCACCTAACGCAACCATTGATAAAAAGTTGCATTAGGCCTAATGCAACGTTTTCAAGGCCTAACGCAACTTTTTGATGGGGTTACAATAGCTTCATTTTCTTGTAGTGTTTAGTGAACTGCAGTTTTCGTCCTTGTGGTTTGTTCAAATATGCAGTTTTACTCTAATAGTTTCATTTTGCAATTTCCGTCCTTGTAGTTTCATTTCACTTGTAATTAAACCCGAATTTATTAATATCGTTTAGTCTGGTCTTCAAATCCATCCATGTGCCCCTCACGTGATGACCAGTTTTGTTCTTTCCTTTTTCCCACAAACAGAAAAGGCTTGAGAAATCAGAAGGCGACGAAGGTAAGAATCCGATGCGGTGGCAAGTCATGGTGGCTATGGACTGGTTGGCGCCGGTCATCTCCCCCACCACTATTCAAACCCCACCACTGCGCCACCCATCCACCTCTGTTGGCGAC
The DNA here is from genome assembly GCF_021521415.1 of Bidens hawaiensis. NCBI lineage: Eukaryota > Viridiplantae > Streptophyta > Magnoliopsida > Asterales > Asteraceae > Bidens > Bidens hawaiensis. The sequence continues at coordinate 40,234 of NW_027495573.1, read as the reverse complement.
ACCACTTCAGGTCAGGTCAGGTCAGAAAAAGAAAATGAAAATTCAATAGAAAAGAATGGTGAAATCTAAACACACAATAAAATCACCAAATTAGACTCACATTAAACAAATTTAATATCCAATCATTCCATTTGCATTCCATTAACCTCATCATTTACAAGCCCCGATTCAAACTTGGAATCCAAATATTATAGGAATAGAGGTTTCATTACAAGCATTTATTCAGGTCGTACACTATTTGACTCTAATTTTGCTCAATGTGGGTTGGGTTTGAAAAATAGATAGATGATGAACATTTTGGTAATTGGAACAAGTTGGAGAGGGTATATAAGCTAAACTCAAATCTGAATGATGAAGATGATGAAGTTGGATAAGGGTGGGTTATGATTTGAATAACATAATCAAACTTTTAACAATAGTCATTCTAGTTCACTTGGTTGCGATTGTTGTACTTAGTGTGCTAAGATCTGGGTTTGAAATCCATGGTGGGCGGTTTCGTTATTATTTTCTAATGGAAATCGTTAATTAAAACGAGGGTCCAAATTGCATTTATTTAAAAATTATAGAGTTGCAACTTGCAAGTGTGTTGTGTGTTTTCACATAAGCACTAACGTTGTGACTTGACAGTGGACCAAAAGTGAAATAATAGGACCAGGACATGACCTATAATTGTGAAAATGGTACCATGGGGTTCGAACCTGCTTTTTGGGTTCCACCACTGGACCATATTTGCAATTAACTCTACAAATGAATCAGTTCTAGACATAAGAAAAATTGAAAAGGTTGCAATACTCTACACCCTGAGGATGACTCGAACTTATTAGTCGCTCATCGTTTTTGTTAGATCTTCAATTATGATGTGAGGCCATTAGGATTGATCATGGGATTATTGGCAACCATGGAGTTCATTACCTAACAATGGATGGAAGTTGTAATAATGGTTTAGGGTTCGTAAAATAGGAGATAAAGGTCAAAAGCCATTGTTCCACGCTTTTTTATGTCAATCTCATAAAGTGATGGCATAGACACATTATATCGCGTCGCACGTTTAAAGAAAACCACATTTATGGATTCCTCTTTTCGAGAAACCCAAAATTCATATATTATGGATCCTATAACTTAATATTCTCATTTCAATCCTTGACGCTTTGCTATCAACCCATCTTGTTTAGTTTTAGCATTGGCATTTGGTTTCTCATCCAAACTTTTCCCGAATCGTTCTAACACTTCCCAAGACCCAAAGCATGCCCCGATCTTCCCGAGATTTCATTTCATGCTCATACAAGTATCTAATTTAGCATCTTCAATGATGAATTACCTGAAATACAAAAGCACATATGATGTATCATAGTTCACACACTAAGTAATTAAAACTACTAAAATGATACAGTTATATACATGATTTATACCAGACCATCATTTTACATGTAAAATATTAATGAAAATTGATGTTTTACATATAAAAGTTTAATGGAAACTACTCTTTTATATGTAGAATGTTAATAAAAATTGCCGTCTCATTTAAAATGTTAATTAGTGAAGCTGTTGTTTTACGTGCAAAGTATTAATTAACACTATCGTTTCCATGTACAATATATATATATATATATATATATGTATATTAATTTTTAAAATTATAATGTAAACCCGGGCTTGATGAAAATATTGTGTGGTTAAGCTATTGTCCTATCAGGAACATATTAGACGCTAGTGATGAAGTCCATGTGGATTTTATCGTGGATGACGGAGTGTTAATAGTAAGTGAGTGTGGTGTTAAGACTTGTGTATATGGGTGACGGGGAAGTAGAGTGCTGTGGCCCAAAAAGCCCATCCTATCAATCCAACCCAACAAGCCCTTCTAATCAGTACAAGGTCCAAACGAGATGTGAATAGGCCCATTAGATTCATGGATTGAGTTCCAATTATTTGCGTCAGTCCCACGTTCCATTGCAGTTTGTTAACTACATGTTTCTTTTTGTTTATGTTTGAAAGAGTCAAAGTACATGATAGGGTAGTTTTTGCATGATAGGTATTTATATTCTTGTTTTGTTTTCATGTTTGAGTTAATCAAAGAAAACTGCTCAAAAGCATTGTCTCTCTACCCTTAAGCTCTCTCTCTCTCTCTCTCTCTCTCATAGAGGAAGAAGAAAAGTGTAGATGTAGCACGATGAAAGAGGAAGAAGTGATTGGAGGAGATATGTCTAGATTCGAGTGACAAGAGGATATTATCTTTCCCGCTATGATTTATTTGGTTTAAAGAACTCAACTACGTTAAAAGGGTTATTTGGAGATAATGTTGACTACCCAAGTGATGTAGCCTTTTTTAGTAGGCAAACACTCCAAGAATTAGATAGAAGAAACTAAGAATTTGGAGCAATTTTCTGTATATCTCATTCAATGCAAAAACCAAAATTTAAACATGCTTGGAGACTTGGTTATAACCCACGTCCCTTATTCAATGGGAAACATGCACCACTACCTCTAAAATGCAGAAACGAAATCCTAAAGACTAGGTAAACAATGCATAAAAATAGGAAAATATGGAAACATGAAACTTGCAGCTCAATCTTCAAATCTGATGGGTTTTCGGGTTTCTCTTTTGGGCCTGCCTTCCATAGCAGTTTGCTGTTGGGCCTGAGATGTTGCTGGGCCTGACTGGATCGTATCATCATCCCCCACTGCAGAACTGGCATCGTCCTCGATGCCTGGTAGATGTGGAAATCACTCTTTCATGTCTTGTAAGTCTTCCCAAGTTGCCTCTTCTAAGGGTTGTTGTGTCCACTTGATAAGTACTTGCTGAGTATTGTGATTGTTGACACGATGATCCAAGACGGCTTCTGGGTATTTCTCAAAATTATCTTTAGTTAAGAACTCTTCCAAAGTATCCTTTGATGTTGTTAAGTTGCCATGACTTTGCTTCAATAATGATACGTGGAAGACCGGATGAATTTTTTATGTTGATGGCAGCTCCAACTTGTATGCTACCTGGCCGATCTGTTCTAAAACTTTATACGGGCCAAAAATCGTTTTGAAAGTTTGTTTCTTTTGCGATCTTGAACTGACTTTTGCCGGTATTGTTGAAGCTTTAAGTAAACCATATCGCCAACGTTGAACTCTTTTTCTACCCTCTTCTTGTTAGCCTGCTTGACCATACGAGCACGTGCGGTTGCTAGTGACTCCTTTAAAGTAGCAACAATGGATTGATGATCCGTAAGAGAAGCATCGATAGAGGCATTGTTGTTAGACCACGGAGTGTAATCATGAACTTTAGCAGCTTCTCGGCCATACAGCGCCTTAAACGGTGTCATCTGAATCGAAGAATGGTAACTTGTATTATGTGAAAATTCAGCAAGAAATAAGTACCTCTCCCATGTGGATGGTTTGTCAAAAACGAAGGCGCGAAGATAATTCTCAAGGCAACGATTAACCACTTCGGTTTGGCCGTCCGTTTGCGGATGATAAGCGCTCGAGTGCAACAATTTGGTGCCCATTTGCTTGAAAAGTTCTTTCCAAAAACGACCGAGGAACAACGGATCACGATCGGAAACAATTGTTTTTGGAAGACCGTGAAGTCGATAAATCTCTCGCATAAAAATGGTGGCTAATGATACGGCTGTAAAGTGTTGTGGTAGTGAAATAAAATGGGCAAACTTTGAGAGCCTATCCACAATGACCCATACGGCAGTTTTCCCCTTGGAAGATGGCAAGTTAGTTATGAAGTCCATGGAAAGATCTTGCCAAGTTGAGTCTGGAACGGGCAGCGGCTGGAGTAAACCATAGGGATAGTGGTTCGGTGTTTTGACGGATTGACATATTGAGCATTCTTTGACGAACCGTGTGACATCCTTTTTTAACCCTAACCACGTAAAAGATGAGGAGATCCGTTTGTAAGTTGCATGAATACCCGCATGTCCTCCCATGAATGAAGAATGGAATTCTTGTAGTAGGCTGTCCCTTAACGAGGCGATTGGAGGGACCATGATTTTACCGTGCAAATACAGTAAACCGTCACGAAAAAGGTGGCGGGGAAAAGATGTAGGATCATCCGTGACCTGTTGTACCAACTGCTAGCCTAGTGGGTTTGATTTGAAATAGGTTTTAACTTCCTCCAACCAAGAAGCTGTGGGATGTGAGATGGCTAGCATGGATGGTGTGTCAACCCGACTAAGAGCATCCGCCACAATATTGTCCTTACCGGGTTTAAAATGTATTTCAAAGTCGTAACCGATAAGCTTCGTGACCCATTTCTGTTGCTCGGGAGTTTGAATGGTTTGTGTAAGGATGTGTTTAAGGCTATGGTGATCGGTAAAGATGCGGAATTTGCTGCCCAAAAGATATTGACGCCACTTGCGTACGGACTCGGTAATAGCATAAAGTTCTTTAGTGTAGATTGATTGATTTTGCATGGTTGGACATAATTTCTTAGAGAAAAAAGCAACGGGACGGTTGTGTTGTGAAAGGACCGATCCAATGGCTTGACCGGAGGCGTCCGTTATGAGATCAAATGGTTGAGTAAAGTCGGGTAAGGCTAAGGTGACCAGTTGTTGCATGTGTTCCTTCAATGTGGTGAAAGCCGTGGATGCGTGGGCGGTCCATGAGAACTGTTTTTGCTTTAGGATGTCGGTAAGTGGGGTAGCTATCTTAGCATATTGAGGAACAAAACGTCGATAGTAACCGGTAAGTCCAAGGAAGGCCCGTAAGGTTGTGAAAGAAGTGGGTGTAGGCCACTATTTAATGGAGTCAATTTTGTCCGGTTCAGGAGCGACATCGCGATCTGAAATTCGATGACCCAGGAATGAGATTTCCGAAACTCCAAAAACACACTTTGAAGCCTTTGCGTAAAAGTGATTCTGTGAAAGAACGTCAAAGACGTATTTCAAATGATTGTAGTGTTCCTCTTTGGTGGCGCTATAGATGAGAATATCATCGAAAAATACCAAAACGAATCAACGTAGGACTGAACGGAATGAGTCATTCATAGCCGACTGGAATGTGGATGGCGCTTTTGTAAGGCCAAACGGCATAACGAGGAATTCGTAGTGACCGTCGGATGTACGAAACGCTGTTTTATGAATGTCCGGTTCAGCTACTCGGATTTGATGGTAACCCGAGCGGAGGTCAATTTTCGAAAAGATGGTCGAGCCATGCAATTCGTCCAACAGTTCGTCTATCGTGGGAATAAGAAAACGGTCGCGAACCGTGGCTGCATTAAGTGCGCGATAATCAACACAAAAGCACCATGTTCCGTCTTTCTTTTTTACCAGTAAGACCGGAGAAGAAAACGGGCTTTGTGATGGACGAATAATACCATCTTTTAGCATTTCCTCAATCAATTGAGTCATGATTTTTTTCTGAAAATGGGGTATCGATACGGTTTAACGTTAATAGTTTGGTTAGGGTCCAATAATGGAATGTGGTGGTCATGTATGCGAGTGGGTGGCAAGTTATGTGGGGTATCAAATACGGTTTGGTAAGTGGTTAATATGGAAGTGATATGTGGGTCGGACGTTGGTAAAGGTTTCTTTTTGTCATGCGGTTCGGGTTCCATGATCAGCATATGGATGGACGCTACTGAATCATGACGAATGAGAGCGGAAAGTGAGCTTGGGGATACGAGACGGCTGATAGGTTCACCACGTAGGGTAGTATGTGACCCATTTTGAACAAAGGAAATATTTGGTACGGAGAAATCTGCTGTGATAGAACCCAATGTACGAAGCCATGAGATCCCTAACACAACATCCGCACCTTGAACCGGAAAGATAAAAAATGGAATGATAAAATTGGCCTTTTGAAGCTGGATTGGTACCTCTGGGCAATGGCCTTGGCAGTGAATAAAATCTCCATTACCAACCATGACGACAAATGGATTGAGTGGTTTGGTGTCGAGGTGAAGATTGGCAGCAATGCGTGGTTGAATGATATTATGGGTGCTGCCACAATCTATAAGGACGGTGACCGGTGTACCGTTGATGTATCCCGTAACACGAAGTGTTTGGATGGAAGACATACCAAAGAATGCGGCGTCCGAAAGGGACATGAATTGAGGCGGTTGTGGGTCAGGTGTGGGGTCAGATTGGTCAGTGAGAAATTCGTCGTTGTCCACGATTAGAAGGAATTGAGGTGGAGAGCATTTGTGACCGGGAAAATACTTTTCCGAGCAACGGAAACATAAGCCTTCTCTGCGACGTTGCTGGATCGCGTCTGGGGAAAGTTTGGTGAAGGGGAGGGGTTTTGGTGGGGTCGGTAGAAGAGCTGGATTGGAGGATGAAGCTGGTTTATCGGTTGGAGGTGGTGGTGGTTTAGGGAATGGTTGAGAAGCAGGTAGGTTAACGGAGGGTGCTGGGGTAAAAGGTTTAAATTGGTAAGTGGGTTTTGGTTTAGTGGGTTGGTGCAGTTTATCTTCCAAAAGGCGGGCTAGGCCGCACGCGTCATGGTAAGATGTGGGTTTATGGACAGCTAACTCTGCCCGGATATCCGGTTTAAGGCCGGAAATATAGCAGTTCATGAGTTTTTGCTGGGAAAGCGTTAATGCGATTAGCAATTCTTTCGAAGTCCGTTTGATAGTCGGGAACGGAGGTGGTTTGTTGGAGTTTGAAAAGGATAGCCTCATGGTTTTCATATGTGGACGGCCCGAAACGGAGTTCGACCTCACGTTTGAATTCTGCCCAGGTTCCTAACAAGTTGTTGGTCTGTTGGTGTTGGTACCATGATAGGGCATCACCCACGAAATGGAAGGCTGAGAGCTGAACCCGGTCGGCCGGTGGAATGGCGAAATAGGTGAAGTAATTGTCGGCTTGGAAAATCCATCCGAGGGGATTTGTTCCGTCGAACATCGGAAGGTTGATCTTAGGGTGGTGTGGTGGGCGGTGATTCTGGTGGGCCGGTGGTTGCTGGCGTTCAAGGTTTGGGCGGTTTGGATCGGGGTGGAGGTTGTCATTGATTGAATTGGATAGGTCGGACATTTGGTTAACGAGATTGGTAGTGAGATTTCCGGTGGCTTGAACAAGAGCAGCTAATTGAGTCTTGATCTCGGTTTGGGAGGAAGAAGCGACAGTGGAGATAGCAATTAATTGTGCCAATTGATCGGTAACGGACGGAGGGAATTCGTCGTAGGAGGAAGTGTCTTTCCGAGGAGCCATGTCGGAGGGGAGAACGTGAATGAAAGCACCATTTGATGTAGCCTTTTTTAGTAGGCAAACACTCCAAGAATTAGATAGAAGAAACTAAGAATTTGGGGCAATTTTCTGTATATCTCATTCAATGCAAAAACCAGAATTTAAACATGCTTGGAGACTTGGTTATAACCCACGTCCCTTATTCAATGGGAAACATGCACCACTACTTCTAAAATGCAGAAACGAAATCCTAAAGACTAGGTAAACAATGCATAAAAATAGGAAAACATGGAAACATGATACTTGCAGCTCAATCTTCAAATCTGATGGGTTTTCGGGTTTCTCTTTTGGCCTGCCTTCCATAGCAGCTTGTTGTTGGGCCTGAGATGTTGCTGGGCCTGACTGGATCGTATCATCAAGTCAGTTCGTGATTCAAATATTTATGAATGTGTTTAATTGCTACTCTAATATCACAACCTCTCACAAGCTCACAAGGATGGAGAAATATTCGTTTATACTTGGCGAACTTAGGAGATGAAATGCCATATGTGTGAGCACATTATATTGAGGCTGATCGATTGAGTACCATGGTAGTTCTTTCTTTTCAAAAATCATAATGTTGTTTGCTAAATTCATGACAATGTGTAGTAGGTGATTTAGATTAAAAGTTGGTAGCTTATGATTCTTTTCAAAAATCATAAGCTAACTCGTCTAGTTATTTATTCAAAAGCATAAACATAGGTGAAAACACATTTACATATTACTTGCTCCAAAGTATGATGATTTAGATTTTTATGCATATATGAAAGATATGAAGCAAACATAGAAACATGATGGAAATGATTAATGTTTAATGATTTGTGATATTATTTATAAGTGAAGTATTATTAACTCTTTATAAGGTTTTAAATGAACCAAAAGATGCCATAAAAGTTTCGATTATATATAATTCTTCAAAGCTTAGTGCTTCTTAGTATCATTTTTTCTTAATTTTGTTACTTCTGTAGGTTCATATTAGGCAACTAATATCAGTGTATATAAAGGCGGACCGACGATGACACGAAGAAAATAAGTTTTGTGGTATTGTTGCTAACAGAGAAACTAATAGCAATACAAGGTTTGTTGCCCAAACTAATTGCGACACTTCATTGTGTTGGTAGTCTTTAGCGACAATACAGATTCACTATAAATAGTTGTCTATTTGCACGTTTTAGGTTGGCGGTTTATGCTATTTTGTTAAGACATTTTGAGAATCACTCTCGTTGTAACATATTCAAATTAGCAGGAACTTATTGTAATATCGTAGGATTTTATCAATTGGGAATGATGTTCGTTAGTTGAGATTGTTTGTTTTCATCTTATTTCTGTTATGGATATTGAATACCATGTCAATTGATATTTCACAAATCTGATTGTGTTTCATATCAAGCTCGCACTTTATTAAGAGATAAACGTATCTATAATTTGATATAAGAGCCTATGTTCCCTAGATTTTGAGTTTTTGGGTTTTAGAGAAAAAGTTGGGTTTTATTCATTTGCAAGACAAATTAGTGTTTGAATAGATAAAACTAATGTTATGGATTGAATAGTTGATGTTTTCGGAGGTATAGTTTACATCGAATCGGTTTTGGCGTCACTTTGGGTTTAATAAGTGGATATTTGGTTGAAAACGTGACCATAACCACCTTCAAATTGTGGCACTCATGTTCATTCTGCGACACGTAGCCCATCTTCAACCAGCGCCACTACCAATTTTCAGCGGCACATCGTGCTTGTTTGTTACTGACTTTTAACACTTTAAGCGACAGTTCTTGTTTCTTTGTGTGTGTTAGCTCAGTTGTTGGGCCTGAGCTAAAAGCTCAACCTAAGAATTAAAAGTTGTTATTAATAGGTTGTTTAATTACCAAGTTAGGGTTATTAGTTTTCTTGTTAGCTAAGTTAGAGTTAACATTATAAGTAGGGGAAACCAAGTAAGGGATTGTAAAAAAAAAATGAGATGCAATCAAGTTAGGGTTCATCAAGAGTCAAACCGAGTTAGGGTTTGAGATATTGTTATTAGCTTTTGAGTTATATTTTCTGATTAATATAAACGCGATTTATTCATTTAGTTCGCGTTTGATTATCGATCCCGGACTTGAATTGGTATCATAGCCAAGTTCAAGAAATCGATAATCGAGTTAACGGAGATCGGCGACTAAGGAATTACGAGTCGGCGATCAGATTGTAAGTGATTATCGGCAGCAAGCAGCGAGGAGGTTGTTCGGGTGGTGACAATTTGGAAACAAGTTGGGTTCCGTCGAGGTGCGGCTGGTTATCGGCAACGGTGAACAATCAGTTTGTGTGGTGGTAGTAGGCTCGGCCTTATTGGTGAATAATTCCGGTTGCGTACGTTTGCCGTCTCAATTTTCATAATTGTGTGGTTTTCTTTGATTTGTGATTAAATAATTGCAAATAACAAAAGTCAACAAATTGAATTGTTTGCATAAGTCACGAAGTCGAGAAGAAAAGTTAAGGTGTTTTATTATTTTTTTTCTTTTTGTTTCAACGGCTTGAGTTTTTTTATTGGTTAAAGAAGACGGTTTGATCATCGTTTTTTGGTTTTTATTTGGATCGGACAAGCAGGCTCAATTCCGAGTTCATATTATATTGGGTTAATCGAGTTTGGTTTTAACCAATGTTTGATATATTTTGTGAGCATATAGGGTCGGTTCTGACTTTTGTTTTGATTGGAAAATAGCTTAACCGCACAACATTTTCTATTTGTAGGAGATGACCGGCAAGAACAAGCGCTGATGGGTTTGGTTTGTTGGGACAGATGACCGGTGCACGTTTTTTAAGTATGGAGGGTTGTCGGAGATGATGGAGGTTGCCGGAAGTTGTACGGTGGTAGGCGGTGGTGTGGGGTGGATGGGTGGTTTGGTGGTGGGGTTTGAACAGTGGTGGGGAAGAAAGGGTTAAGGGTTGGGATTTGTATTATTATTATTATTATTATTATTATTATATTAGGTTTGTGTGTGAAAAGACTGATATATCCTTCGTTTTAATAACAAAGACTTAACAGAAAACCAAAAGTGAAATAAAAGGGTTACCACAGGCCCATATATGCGAAAATGACACCACGGGGTTGTAACTTGCGTTATGGGTTCCACCACGAGGACCATATTTGCAATTACTCTTTATTTGTATATGTTGAATGACAATCTATGATAAAAAATGTTTGATATTGTTGAACATTTAGTCGTTTAGGTTTTTTTCTGTCTGAACAATTAGTTTTTCATTTGTTGTGATACGTGTTTCATAGGGTTTGCTGATTAGTTTGAGTTTAATAACGCATACATTTTCCCGTGATTGAGTCACAACGACAAGGAATATTTGGTTACCAGTGTCGTGTGTTTGCGTTTGTTGATGCTTACAATTTGAGTTATTCAGTTAAACTAGATTTGTTAAATGCTAAGTAATTTTAATATATGACTTGAGATTGTTGATTAGTTACATGTTTGAACTCTGGGTGTGGCTTTTTTTTTATTATTTTTGAACACTTTTCTAAGTACCCGCTTATTCCTAAATCATTGCTAGCATGATCAGCACTCTTCATCTTCATAAATTGATAAACATCATGATGTTTAGAATGAGTTACAAAACACACTGACCACTTACTCCTCTTGGTTCAGCACCTTACTTACTCGTACTTGTATAGGCGTCTAAGACTCCTAATTACTTTAATTTTTGTTTAGACCACGACATCTAGATCATAGAACAAAAATCTTCATTAAAATTTTAAGTGTAAAAATCATTTTTTTTATTTTTTCAAGAAATACTTCCTTAGCTAGATTATTTGTATTTAGAGGTATTCAACATCGGATTATCCAATTTTCGGATATCTGAAAATCGAATATCCAAAAAACTCGATAGTGAATATTGATATCCGAATCCGTCCAGGCCTTCGGATATCCAAAAGTTCGGTTACTGATTCAGGTATTTAAATGGATAATCCGATTAAAAAAAACAACAAAAATCCACTATTGGTGCACCCTCACCTTGTCACCATCATGCCAGAAAACCCGATCGCAGCGACACTAATCTAATGATGTGTTATAGTTGATTTTCGTATGGACTATTGTGTTATAGCTTATCAACATGTAAATTTTTGTGTTATAGCGCATCAGTGTATGGACTGCTATGGTATAGTTCATCAGCGTATGGACTTTTGTGTTATAGCTCATTAGTGTGTGGACTGTTGTGTTATAGTTCATTAGCGTATGGAGTGTATTGTTATAGTTATTCAGCGTATGGACTTTTCCTTACATGCCTTTTACAGGCAAACCAAAACTTAATTACCAAGATCGAAATTTACATCAATTATAATTCTAATAAAATAAAGAAAACTTACCCATTAAGAACACTTAGCTAGCAAGTAAGTCTTGGTTTTTTTCTTTTAAGTTCCTTTAATTATGATCTCCTTTAAACCACCCTTTTTGATATCCAACTAAACCAACCTTAGCCCACAATGTTGCTTGTTTAATAAGGGAGTTGTAGATGAGACGGGTTACCCGAGAAACCCTAATCAGAGTACATAATTGAAAATTCTAGCCTATGGTAATCGATCATCTTTTTTTTAAAAATTATTTGATCTTCATCCACCGTGTAAAATTCAACGCGTCAACCGCAGCTACATTTCACTCCAACTTTGAATCGAAACTGATAAAATGTGACTCTTCTATTGTTATATAATTGTTCTCTTTTCTTTCCTGGCTTGGCTAGTTTATTTATGGGTTAATTTCATATATACTCTTCCAAACTTTCAATATATCATATATACCAAACCAAAAATGAAAATATCATATATACCCAGGTTTAATGAATTTTTACTTAATAACCATTATATCCTTTTAAATTATGAGTAAATCAAAATCCAAAATTCCAAATCTCCTAATTTCCTTAGGGGTGAGCAAAAAACGGTTCGGAACCGTCAGAACCGAGGAACCGGAACCGAACCGGTGCCTCAGAACCGCTAATATGTGTACCGGTTCGGTTCTTGGTTCTCAGAATTTGCATTAAACGGTTCCCGGTTCGGTTCCGGGTAAAACCGGCGGTTCTAGACTTGGAACCGAATAACCGGAATATTCAAAATGTTTTAAATAAATTTACCAATCCTCATTTTTTATAGAATAACTTATTAACCGGCATCCATTCAATCATTTTTTAATTCAAATCTTCTTTATTTACGTTCAAGAACTATCAACCATGATCAGTTTTGATTTAAGCTATCAAAGTAATTTAATATAAAATGATATGATCTTCCATTAATCTATCGTTGTTAATAATTTATTTAACTTCAACACTTAGGTTTTAATAACGGATGTTCATGTTGTAATCTAAACTAGTTTTACCGTGAAAGAAGACATACAATTGTATAAACTTGTTTTGCAATTTGCAAAGTTTGCATAACTCATTTGATAAATAAATTATCGAACCGGTTCTAGCCAGAACCGCTTAGCAAGAACCGGCTTTAGCGGTTTTGAAACCGAACCGATTTACTATAATAGGTTCCGGTTCCGGTTCTATTTTTCACTCGTTTTCGGTTCCGGTTCCGGTTCTCGCGGTTCTGAACCGTTGCACAGCCCTAAATTTCCTACAACTCCAACTGTTACAACCGTATTAGCATCATTCTGGCAACTATTCCGACCAGTTCCGGCGACTGATTTCGTTCTCCAGCCTTGCCTCACCACCGTCTGTCTTCATCCACTGCACACACCGCCATCACCACCGTATGTGACCAGCAATGGAGAGATTTGTACCAACTCCGTGTGACCGGCGATTATAGCGGTTTATTGCAATAACGGCGATTTCAGATCGGAGGAGTTTCAGAGATGATAGCGGTTTCCGTTCTGGGTGTTGGAGTTAGATCGTTTCAGGTTGTCCACCTTTCGGGCATCACCAACTGTGTAAATTTTGGTCAAAATTGATTCTTTGCAATATAATATTCGAACAGGTTAATGATGAAGAAGTGGATTGTGGAAATTATTTTGATTGTTTTTTTCCTTTTTTAACCTAAAGATGTTATTAGATAGGGTAAATTGGTCATTTGCTAAATTATTATAAATTAATTGGGTATATATATATATGATATTTTTAGTTTTACATGGGTATATATGATATTTTTAGTGTTCGTAAGAGTATATATGAAATTGCCCCTTTCTTTATAATATAAGCCGTTCAAGAAAAAAAAAAGAATGTGGCACTGGCTGGAGAATCTTATAACTAAAAACCTTATAGATTAAACACACCAAACTTTACAAATCATAAATAGACAAGAAATCAGATCTATAAATACTACTGGCATTTGCACGAGAAGAAGACATATTAAACACACCAAACTTTTGTCTTCTAGAATGTCCATTCCGGCCCTTGAACTCCCAAATAATAGTCCGTATCACACTACAAATGTTCAAACAAACCACTAATGCATATTTTATCCCAAATATTTATTTATATGGCAAACAAATTTCACAGAGAAATAACTGGCATTCACGAGGAATGAAAACAAATTAAAAAAAAAAATTAAGGTGTATACGTACTTAGGAGAAGTCTAATTAACCTCTCATTCGTGACTAACGTGTTTTTCTCCATCCTTGTGACACTGAGATTTTGTGATATTAATTAGTACCCTTATCATTATTTGAAGCTTAAAATCAACTCAAAACTTCCAAAAACAGCTCAATCACAAACTTACCTGGATAGTGAATGTTATCATTAAATATCCGATTTAACCAATCAGAGGTCTCTAAACCAATCAGATCACAGCGGCAAAGATAGTAGGCTCCTGTTGTCACTTCGAATTCAGATAGATCTCCTCCAATCACTTCATCTCCATGTGTCGGGTTATTATCACTGTTCTCTACTTCACATTCCGTATACTTGAGGCTGACACCAAATGCAGTTACTTTCACTCCTCCATCCAGAATAATTTCAACATGGACTTCATCACCAACATCTAACATGTTTCCAATTGGCCAATAGCTTAACCACAAAACATCTTCATTATCCCTAGGTTGGCAGTAGACCACCGGGTTGTATATCCAAGTATGACCACCCTTGGTTTTATTATATACTTTGGCTAGCAAAAACCAGTTGGATCTTGTTGATCTGTATAAGCAATTTATATGTATCCCTTGGATAGGAGAAGGTACAAGAAAGGATATGTTATTGGATGATGAAGTATACTCATATGTCAGCATGCTTTGATCCTTAATTCCGTGAATATAAGTGCTCATTATACCATATTCATACAACATCTACGTCACATAAAATTCAGTTAGTCATATATTGAACAAATTGTATGCCTGATACAGATATATCTATGTGTGTGCTCTTATAAAATGCATTTGAGAGAAATTACGAGAGAGAACCTGAATTTTTCGATATATTCCTTTAGTAATCTCATCACCTACCAGCTCCACCTCATGTTCTTCATATTCTTTGATCCATTGCATGTGTTGAACCAGATGTGTGTTATCAATGTTTGCTATGGGCACTAATTTGAAAAGGCCTTGAACTTCAGACAAGTTAGAACAACCTTCGTAAGAAAATTTTTCGAGACTGAAACGAGTTGATTCGAATGTTATTCTCTCCAATGATGTACAACCATCGACATACAACTCCACTAGCGTACTTGGCATACATGGTAGAGACTTCAGTTTTGGACAAGATAATAAGTAGAGTACCCGAAGCATTTTAAGATCAATTTTACCAGGCAGGTACTCAAATGGATTATGGGATAAAAACAAGTTAAATAATGATTTGGCATGGAATTCAACATGGTCATCATTATTATACCCAAGGTCACAACAACTGAGATCCAAAACTATCAACGACTTGGGTAAGTAAAGCAACGATTGGTCACCTTTGTCTGATGAAGCCATCCATATATCGATGCACTCTGTCAAATACAAATTAGAAAGACGTGTAAGGTATCTTATGGATTTACAAAGATGGCACAATTGGATACAGTCCTGGAGCATCAAAGTCTCAAGTTTAGGGAACCGGTGAAGACTGCTGAGACGTTTAAGTTTCTCACAACCTTTAAGATTTAGTATCTTCAGAGAATGAAGAACCTGTTCCAAGAATAACCATTATGTTTAAATTATGATAAAAAACAAAAGACTGAATTTCATGTACCGTGGGTGCCTCAAAGATTTCCATGTCTCCATAACGCATATCTAAAGCCACCAAGCTGCTCATCAATAACCCAGATGGCA
Organism: Bidens hawaiensis; assembly: GCF_021521415.1. NCBI lineage: Eukaryota > Viridiplantae > Streptophyta > Magnoliopsida > Asterales > Asteraceae > Bidens > Bidens hawaiensis. The sequence continues at coordinate 24,858 of NW_027495573.1, read as the reverse complement.
TACTTTGCAAAGGACACCCGTGCCAGCTCAAAAATCTTACCTTTGGAAAATTCTCGTAAGACCCAGTAAACTTCACAAGGTTGAGCTTGAGAAATTTTAGGTTGTTCATCTTTGCAACTGAACTTGTTTCGAGCTCCTGCAAATTTAGCATGACGTAACTTGATTAGCATGGCTCTTATCTGATGTTAATGGACTAAAACTATAGGTAAATTCCCCAACTATAAAAGTTGTGTAGTTACTGTTGAAAGCCAAGGTATTTGGAGTTGAATTGATAACAGAGCAGAAGAACTGTTATGACATAAAGAGAGGATATATAGCCATGAAATTTCATGAGGACACACTACTGTTTCCTAGATTAATTTGGTAATTTCATTCCCTAAAAACAAATAGTAAAAGGGATAATGACCATAATGACCATTTTTACCAACAACACATTCCTTGAAAGATCGATCTGGCACCCTTACGTTTTTGAACCAACTACATCTAGACACGTATACACTTAAACGATCAGTCATTGATCTATTCCGTTGGGCTTCATATCTCTTATGTCGATTCTCATATCTATTCTCTAGGGCTTCATATCTATTCTGCCGCGGACTAATACTACATATGAAAATGAAAGTAAATACATACTGTCTAGTACCAAACGATAATTTACTTCTTTGACCTACCTCCCATCCCATCTGATCCTTTACCTTCAGCATGTTAAGTGCAAGGCCTGTAATTTCATGCGAACCCTAATGGAGAAAGACATTAAATTAGATAATATGTTGAGATATGAGGTTGTGAAATGGAAAGAAGCAACAGTTTAGATACACATAAGAAGTATATTACATATCAGTTTCTCAGAAGTTGATAAGATTCATCATCATTCACGACTCTACTATGTTTTGAAGAATCTATGGACACCCTTCTTCCCACTTCTTGAAGCATTTGATGCATCTTCAGTTCGCCGGTTTCACGTGAAACAGTAAGAAGGCCTCTGTTAACGAGGGTCGCGATCCCATATTTTGCATACAAGTCATCCCCCACTATTGTTATCATGTCTTTGTTTTCTCCAACAAAGAAACAAGCAATATCTATAAACAACTCTTTGTGACCCGCAAATCCTGAGTCAAGGCTCTTCCGTAGCACACCTAGGATTCCACTATCAAAATCTTCTTTCAGTGAATGCAACGAATTCATTCTCCCTATCAAATTTTCTATCATGCTATTTCTTTTATGCGAGTATTCATCACTAACATATAGAGAAGACCCTAATACTTTTAAAGCCAACGGTACTCCTTTACAAAATTGTGCTACTTGCCTTGTGAGCTTCTCAAAACCTTTCATTGGAATTTTGCATCCAAAGGCATGCCAACTTAATAGTTCTATTGATTCATGAGCATCCAATAATTTGTGTTCATGCACCCAACACCTCCATACGTGGAAACCTTGTGGTTATTATGATCTTGATCTGTGTAGGGAGTGCCATTGTTCCAAACAAAGCTGTTAATATATACATGTCATTAATGTCATCAAGAACAATAAGCACCTTTCTCGCATGTAAAGCCCTCTGAATTTTATATGCACCCTCTTGAACAGAGTATATCCTTATTTTCATTCCCCCTGAAATATCTCTGAGAAGTTGTTTTTGTAGTAAAAGCAGACTATCTCTATAGCGTATTCCAGTCACATCAAGAAAACTGCTCCTTTCAAAATTGTGTTTGTGTCTGTGATAAATGTATTGTGCCATTGTTGTCTTGCCACTACCTCCCTTGCCCGAAATTGCAAGAACATTAGTAGTTGATTGCTCATCTGTCAACCATGAACTTATAACTGCAGCTCGAGTATCCATTCCAACTAGAGTGGCAAAAGAACCAAGTGTTTGTTTCCGATCTAGTTTACAGCTGATTATGTGAACCACTTTCTCAATAAAGTCTGTTTCAGGCCTGGAACAAGAGAAGTGGGAGATATAACACATTCAGAGAGTGAAATTTCAACTTCTTAAGAACCGGAATAAGGTGATGTTTATTTTATTTTCAAAAAGTGCTGTTTTATTTATTTATTTATATATTTTATTTATTTAATGTTTTTTTTGCAGGAAGAAAGGCATTACATAAAAAGTGTGTATTTTCTTTAAAAAAAAAAGTTAAACACTTTCTCCACATGAGTTTCCAGCCCTTCAAATCTCAATGACGTTGGATCTCGACAAGCACGTTTCTAAACTCTATCACTCATTTCTCCATTAGTAGTTCAGTATACACAATAACAATCCCGGTGATAACGCAAACAGCTCCGTCATTATTGCCCCCAATCCCCCATTATTGAATATAGATCTCTCATTGCTTAGAGTACTAGATCTTTGTCAAACAGTAGGTGATTTGATTTGAGATAATTGTAGGTTTGTTTATATAGTGAATTGTTGAATTAAATGGAAACCTTGAGGGTTGAGAAGTAAATAATAAGAAATGCAATGTTCTTCCAGCTAATACTATTATATCACTAAAAATTGAATAATGGAAGTGTACATAAAAACATGAATAGATGGAGAAAGCATGTATACCCTGAAAGAACCTCGACGCTCAAGTTAGCTACCTCTGTTAGTGCTACCCTCCAACGCCTAACCTCATCCACCGTCTCTTTTGAACCTTCTATAGCAAAGTTTCCTCTTAGGTTGCTGACATTTAATGGATTAACATGATAAAATATGGGTAAAACAAAATGATTGCAATCGCTCCTTTGCGTGCAATTGCTCCTTTGCTCGAGAATCCAGCAAAGTTCATTGAGGCACCATTTGGAATCCGCATAGTTCTCAGACAATAGAACTATTGAATTTAATGGATTAACCTGATTAAAAAAATCTGGCAGGCTTGAAATGGTTGTACAAAACGAAAATTGGGACTAAAGGTGAAGTGTTAAAATTTAAGGCTCCTTTGGTGGCTAAAGGGTACTCACAAGATCGAACATGAAATTGATTATCATGAAACATTTGCATCAGTTACTAGATTTGAAACTATTCGTGTTGTTCTATAGGTGGCAGCTCAATTGGGCTGGTTCATTCATCAACTACACGTGAAGTCGGCGTTCCATAATGGTGACTTAAACGAAGAAATTTATGTTGAACAACCACAATAGTTTGAAGTATCGGGCCATAAAAATAAAGTCTACCGGTTGAAGAAGGCTTTATATGGCTTGAAACAAGCTCTTAGAGCTTGGTACTCAAAAATTGATGGATATTTCATCAAAAACGGGTATATTAGAAGCCAAAATCAACCAACCTTGTATGTAAAGAATGAAGAAGGTAATCGGATGATGTATGTGTGCTTTTATGTGGATGACATCATTTGCACGAGTTAATCTACCAAATTGATTGCTGAATTTAAGAGTGGTATGAAAAAGGAATTTGAGATGACCGATCTTGGTCTTCTCAAATATTTCTTGGGGTTAGACGTAAGACAAACCAGGCATGGTGTATTTCTAGCACAGGAAAAGTATGTTAAGAATCTCTTAAAGAAGTTTCAAGTGGAAGAATGTAATGTGAAGAATAAACCAATGAATGCCAATAATAAATTTCAAGTAAATGATGAGGCAGAAAATACGAATGAAACGGTTTATCGAAGCTTGGTAGGGGGGTTGATATACTTAACTCACACAAGGCCCGACATCAGTCACGCGGTGAGTAAAGTGTCACGGTTCATGCAATCACCCTCTAAAGTACATCTTGGAGCAGCAAAAAGAATTTTAAAATATGTTTCTGGAACCGTGGGCTATGGTATTTGGTACAAGAAAGGAACCAAGGTTGAATTATGCGGTTTTTCGGACAGCGATTGGGCAAGTTGTTTGGATGATAGGAAGAGTATATCCGCATGTTTTCTCTGTTGGAAGTGGGGTTGTTAGTTGGAGTTCTAAGAAGCAAACAACGGTGGTTTATCGAGTATCGAGGCCGAATACATATCGGCCATTGCAGCAACATGTCAAGCCATATGGCTAAGAAGGATGTTAGTTGATCTCGTACTACATCAGGGAGGAGCTACAAAAATCTATTATGACAATGTTTCAACAATCAATCTGAGTAAGAATCCGGTTCTTAATGGTAGATCAATATATATTGAATTAAAACATCACTTTGTTCGAGATATGGTAGCACAAGACGTTGTGGAGTTAAATTATTGCAACACAAACCAACAGCTTGCTGATGTGCTAGTTTGTGTATTTTCGGCATCAACTTGGAGTCAATGGAGTTTGGCTCAAGGGAGGGTATTGAAGATGACCCAAACCGGTTTAGCAAAGATGAATTAATTGGTCATGCACATTTATTTTATTTCTGCACATGTTACTTGTTTTGAATAAGAGGCCAACGGCCCAGTCTGTTTCATAGTCCTAGTCTTTAGGAAGTTTACGTTAGTTTCCTAAGACTAGTTCTAGAGTTCTTTTTTTATATTGTAGTCTGCTATCTGTGTATGATCATCAAATTAATTCCAAAAACTTCATATTTGAATTCCTTGTTTCAATTATATTCCCTGCATTTTAATCTGCTCTTCATACCAACAATTTCTTAGAGTACTAGATATTTGTCAAACAGTAGGTGATTTGATTTGAGATTATTGTAGGTGTGTTTATATAGTGAATTGTTGAATTAAATGGAAACCTTGAGGGTTGAGGAGAAGTAAATAATAAGAAATGCAATGTTCTTCCAGGTAATACTATTATATCACTAAAAATGAATAATGGAAGTCTACATAAAAACATGAATAGAGGGAGAAAGCATGTATACCCTGAAAGAACCTCGCCGTTCAAGTTAGCCACCTCTGTTAGTGCTACCCTCCAAGGCCTAACCTCATCCACCGTCTCTTTTGAACCTTCTATAGCAAAACTTTCTCTTAGGTTCCTGACATCTAATGGATTAACATAATAAAATATGGGTAAAACAAAATGATTGCAATCGCTCCTTTGCTCACAATTGCTCCTTTGCTCGAGATTCCAGCAAATTTCACTGAGGCACCATTTGGAATTCTCATAGTTCTCAGACAATAGAACTATAGAAGCTCTAGATTCTGCGATTGCGGTCTTGATTTCTGGCTCAAGTTTTTGACCTCTGTTGATCGCATCATCATCCATGAAAACACGAAGTCCAGCTCGGATTAATGCTCGGTAGAGATGATCTGCAAAAGTATAACGGGTATCTTCTCCTCTGAAACATAAGAAAACGTCATACCTAAGGGCATAAGTATGATTCGGCTTTATAGAAGACACTGTCTCAATCACTTCTGCGATAAAGTTTGTCTCAGACCTAAATCTGAACCAAAAAAGGCACATTCAGAGCATGGCATTTCAACTTCTTAAGAGCAAAGTGAAAAATAAGTTTTAGAAAATGTAGCATTCTTCCTTCAGTTTTATTTAGAATTTTATGGAAGTGTAGTAGATGTAACTATAATCTGATTAAATAGCACTGATTGATCGTTTAAGGTTACAAATATGATATCAAATAAGGAGAGAACATATATACCCATTAAAAACATAGCCCTTCAATTTAGTCACCTCTGTTAGCGCTTCCATACAACGATTCACATTATCTACTGCCCATTCTGACCCACCAATAACAAAACTTTGTCCTTGTTTCCTGACATCTGATGGTTCAGTCTGGTAAAAAACAGGTACAACAAAATGATCTGACTCCCTGCTTTGCTCGAGGATTAACACAAGCTCCTCAAGGCACGAACTGGAATTTGCATAGCTCTCCGAAAATACAACTATAGAACCTCTAGAATTGATTATTGTGGTCTTAATTTCCAGGTTGAGCTCTTGATCGACCTCCTTCCATGTCATTATTGTCTCTAAAAATGTCAAGTCCTGCTCGGAGTAGTGCTTTGTAGAGATGATCAGTAAAAGAATGACTGGTATCTTTACCTCTGAAGCTTAGATAAATGTCATGCTTAATTGTATAAGTGTGATCTGGGTATGATATAGATGAGGGAGTAGAAGCCACCGAACGATTTGGGATTGGGGCAGACGATGAAGTAGTTGCCATGGAAATGACTATATTAGACTTTTGAGAGGAAGGAAAATTTAGTATGCAAGAAGTTAGAAAATGAAGGGAATATAAAGGCATCAAAGCTGGTCTTGGTCTTCCGAAATATCCCTGATTAAACAAAAGCTCAAGTGGGTGTTATGACGCTTTGGGCATCTTTATTGGTAGGCTTTAAAAAGCTCACTTTTAATGTTATATCACTGGCATGTATGTAAGTAGTAGAGCTTTTTCCAATTAGATGTGTAGTTTCATTCCATCATATTAATTAAAATAATTATTAAGTAAAGTAAAAAAATTTTAAAAATATGAAAGGATGAATGTAATTGGTTATTAATAAAGAAAAAAAACACAAAAGAATGTGATTGGTGACTTTTGATAGGATAGAAGTAAAATGTTGACTGGAAAGGCTGTACTCCAAGGCTTGTTATTTTTTCACTAACCTTCCTGCATTTATGTCAAAGTTAACCACAGAAACCCTGACCTGAACCATACACCCTATTTTATTCTATTAATGTTTTCATTTCTAAGAGATTAAATATGATCTTAACGGGTCAGGTCCACGGGAAAACTTCATCCAAGGAAATCTTCCATGATCGGATCTGTCGTCATCTTACCCTAATTACACCTTTCAAATTAGGTATGTGGATATCAAAACCTAGGGGAAGGTTCATGTACATTTTGATCTTAACATGAGTACGTAGGAAACAATGCCAATTTATTTAAAAATACGAACGTAAGAAACAATAACAACTACAATACCAATCTACATAAAAAATGACTTATAAGAAAAGAACCTAAAAACTACAACAAAAGAATAAAAAATAAGAACAAAATAATAACAGCATATACCAGCAAATACTTATAACAGCAAAAGAAAACATTTAATAATAACATAATATAAATAAGCAAATACTTATAAGGTCTCATAATCGAAAATTATCAAATACGAACAAAAAATAGCATCAAACACCTATAAAAATAAACCTAATGATAATAAAAAATTGGTTCTCACCGTTTTCATGTTAAGAATAAAATGTATTTGATCATGTTTCTCAAAACCGCTATATGTAAATTTCCGATCTTCTAGTTTTTTCTAAATATAAACATATCTTTATTTTAATTTCTTTGTCTAATTTAATAGAGGGCTCGATCAAAAGCTGCTTTACCCAACTAGTATTAGATTTCGATTTTACAGACAAGCTCAATAATTGACGATAGAGTCAAAATTCTTATTAAAATCCTTACAAGAATAATCACATAAGTAATCCTCTTATTCAACTTAAGTTAAGACAAAACAAATTCATAATCCTTACATATAAAATTACGAAATTAGGTTTGAAAATGTATGACGTCATATTAGTTATGAAACTAATATGGTGCGATCGCCGACCGCCAAATACATATGAACATAAAAAAGTTTACGGTCGGCTATTGAATTATAATTTTGAACATGCAAATATTTATGGATAAAGGAAAAGATACAAACATACAAAACTGGACGAAGATTCATTTTTCTGATTATTAATGGCTTGAGGGTGATATTCCAGCTATTATTTTGAACAAATATTAATGTGTATGAAAAAATAAACAATTTCCTAATTGTTGGGTGGGTGAGGGTGGATATATATAACATCAATTATTGCTAACAAATTGACACATATAAAATAAATGTGAAAAGTGAATACGGTGCTGTTAGGCGTGTAACCTTACACGAAAAACCCTTATCTAATTAAAATCTATTCCATATTTATAATAATTCCATAACTCAACTAAGGCACTAACAGCTTTGACTGCTATAGAAGATAGCAATATATCAACTCGATCTTTTGATTATAATGTTTTTTCTGGAGATTTCCATCACAAATATCCAATGTCTCAATTTATTGACAGGTTTTCAAGATGGAGTTTTTTTTTTTTTTTTGTTTTTATTGGATGAATTTGTCTTTCATATTTTTATAATTGGATCATTATGTGTGACATCAATAAAAATAATAGGAAACTTAAAATTAAAAAGAAAAAGAACCTTTATTAATCGAAGTATTCACAACTTACTAACGTATTAAGAAAAGTTGCAGGTTTCAAATGATGTTTTTATGTCTTTGTTTGTGAAATTTATATATTTACATTTAACTATTATATATATTATAACCTCATTGTAATTAATACATAACTTGATATTCAAAAGAAAAAAATAAATTAATTCAAGTATATTAGCTAGATCCAAAAGCTTGAGGACTAAGGTTCCGATTAAGATTGCAGGCAACTATTCATGAAATTGGTATAGAGTTATGGATGGGAAGAATATGTTCTGTATATTGAAATTGATTTACAAGAGTACAAAGATACATAACATATAAGAGGTGGTCCACAAATCACTCCACCAATCTAGCTAAGCAAAAAAGGAAAAACAATATTACTGAGAAATATACAAGGAATCTCAAATGGTAAGTCAATGGTAACAATTCCCTATTTTAATACTCCCCCTTAAGATGGCGTGTGTAGGTCTCGAACACCCATCTTGCCAAGTAGGAAACGAAGACGATCACCGTTAAGAGCCTTCGTAAACAGGTCTGCAAGTTGTAATGATGAAGCAATAGAACAAGGTAAAATCTCATTTGAAACAACTCTTTCTCGAACAAAGTAACAATCCATCTCCACGTGTTTAGTTCTTTCATGAAAACGGGGTTGTTCGCAATATGACGCGCTGCTTGGTTGTCACAAAACAATTCTGTCGGGCCTGTTTGAGTGATATCGAACTCTTTAAGAAGCCATCTTAGCCATATAATTTCACTCACAGTGGCGGCAATTGCACGGTATTCTGCTTCAGCGGGAGACAACAGAATGCTTCCTTTGTTCTCCAAGAGATAGGGGAGCCACCTAGAGATATGAAGTACCCGGTTCGCGATCGGCGTGTCATCGGGCATCCTAGCCAATCAGCGTCGGAGTAAGCTTTCAGTTTAAAGGATGCATTGTTGGAAAGTAAAATACCTTGGCCGGGTGTAGCTTTCAAGTATCGTAATACCCGGATTACACCATCCATGTGGGATTGACGTGGTTCTGAAACAAATTGGCTAAGGATGTTTGTTGCATATTGTATATCAAGTCGTGTGACGGTTAAATACAATAATTTCCCAACTAAGCGTCTATACCGGGTAGTTTCCACAGGAGGGTCATCGCCATTGATGCTAAAATGCACATTTGGTTCCATAGGAAATGAACTCGGACGACTTCCTAGAAGCCCGCTTTCTTCTAATATGTCAAGTGTGTATTTTCTTTGACTTAGAACTAGGCCATCGTTGGTTCATGCCACTTCGATTCCGAGGAAGTATTTGAGAGGGCCTAAATCTTTTATACTAAATTTGGCATCCAGAATGCTTTTCACCCTTTGCATTTTAACTTGGTCATTTCCGGCTACAATGACATCGTCTACATAGATGAGAGCCGAGATAAAGGTCTCTCCTTGACGATATGTAAATAATGAATAATCGGCCTTAGATTGCTTGAATCCAATGGTCGTAAGTGTATAAGTGAACTTGTGGTACCAATTTCGGGATGCTTGTCATAACCCATAAATTGACTTATGCAATTTGCAAACTCGAGTATCACCTTTCTTAGCAAAACCGTGTGGAATTCTCATATAGACTTCTTCATCTATGTCCCCGTGAAGGAACGCGTTGTTCGCATCCAGTTGATGAATGAACCACCTTCGTTTAGTTGCGACGGCTAATAGTGTTCGGACGGTTACAAGCTTGGCAACTGGTGCAAACGTTTCATGAAAGTCGACACCTTCTATTTGTGTGAATCCTCTTGCTACTAATCGAGCTTTAAAACGCTCGACATCTCCATTTGGTTTGTACTTCACTTTGTATACCCACTTTGAGTCAACGGCCTTCTTCCCTGCTGGTAGTTGTTTCAAGGTCCAAGTTTTGTTGGATTCTAAGGCTTGAATCTCAAGTTGCATTGCTTCTCTCCACCTAGGATCTTTTACTGCCTGTGAGAAGTGTTTTGGATCATCATGGGAAGCGATTGCCGCAAGATAAGCTTTGTGGTTAGCAGAAAACTTATCATAAGATATAAAGTTAGCAAGAGGATGTACCGTCGAGGTTTCCGATCTTGGAATGGGTCGCGAATGGTCTATTGAGCCGGGGATATCAACTTGGTATTCATCAAGATGTTTCGGCCTTTGTTTTTCCCTAGTGTCGAGTATCGGTGAAACGCACTTGATTTGGAGGTGCTTCTTGTTCATATTGTTGTTGGTTTGTTTCAGATTCGGGATTCTCCGAAAGAGGAATGTCTTCATCAATTTGTGTCTCTTGGCCATTATTTGTTTCATGGATCTCTGTGGTAGGCATAGCTCCATATTCTTGACTAATATCTTCTTGTTCTTGGTGATTTTGTGTACTATCAACATGTGTTTCTTGGCTACTGTCTTCATTTTCATTGGTTTGGGGTATTAGAATTTCCGATTCATATATATCCTCCCATGCACGTTTCGGTTCATTTTGGTTTGTTTTGATATATGTAGTTGCGGAAAACGGAAAGATGTTTTCAAAAAACTTTACGTCTCAAGACGTATATATATATATTTTTTGTTTTAGATCATAAACTTTGTAACCCTTATGTCCTTGAGGATACCCAACAAAAACGCATGCTCTACCACGCTCATTGAATTTGTCTCCCCCTTTCTTCGTGTCCCGGGCATAAACAAGGCACCCAAAAACTTTCATGTGATCGTAATCAGGTAGCTTCTGCAACAAAACTTCATATGGTGTGGTTTCCTCCAAATTTGTCGACGGTAACCAATTTATAATATACACAGCCGTTAGAACGCATTCATCCCAAAATTTTATGGGTAAGTTGGCTTGAAACCGCAATGCTCTGGCGGTATCCAATATGTATTTATGTTTTCTTTCGACCACTCCATTTTGTTGGGGTGTGTCGGTGCAAGAAGTTTCCAACGTAATTCCATTTTTGTTATAAAAATCGGAAATGTAGTGTGATTTGAACTCGGGCCCATTGTCTGCCCTGATTCTCTTTATTGTCTTTCCATATTGGGTTTTGACCATGTTATAAAACATGATGAGCAATTGTGCCACCTGAGACTTGTATTTCATAAGAAATACCCAAACTCCCCTACTATAATCATCAACAATTGTTAGAAAGTAGTGTGCACCCGTGAGGGAAGAGGTTTTGTACCCACCCCATATGTCACAATGAATTAATTCAAAACAATCGTACGTTTTTATTGAACTAGTAGGAAAAGGTGGGCGTGTTTGTTTTGCCCTCATACAAGAATCAAAAAAATCATTAAAGGAACAAACATGTTGAAGCTTCTCTTTTGATGTATGACCCAACCGCCTATGCCACGTTTCCGGGTTTGTTGAGGCTGCATGTAACAGAAACTTGGATAAAAGGTGAAAGATGCCTTCAAACTGTTGGTTAATTTGTTAACCGAAAGTAAGTTGCATTTGAAGTCGGGTATTTTTAAAACATTATTGATTTTTAAACCATTCGGCAAAGTAACATTTCCCATGCCTTTAACGGGCACTTTTTTTGCATTTGGTATTGTTACCGTCGCATCCTCTTTTGGATGTGATGATTCAAGTATTCCATCTTCACATGTAATGTGTTCTGTCGCCCCGGAATCAATTATCCAAGGACGACTTAACGGTAACTTACCTGCCATGTTGACAGTTGGTAGTTCTTCCTTTGTTTCTTCATTAGCTTGCTCTCGAAAATATTGTACCATCAAAGCAAAGTCTTCATTCGAAATTCCTTCAATTGGACTTGTTTTGACATGTGCAACTTTGTTTGACCTCTTCCAGCCATCATTTTTTGTTGTGCCATGTCTTCTGTTATCATCTTTAGTTTCTTCTTTTCTTTTAGGGTAACCTATGATAAGGTAACAATCCTCCATTTTGTGATTTGTTCTCCCACATCTAGCACATGGCATTCTTTCTTTCTTTTCTGTATAATGTGTTTTACCTCTGTATTGGACTTGAAAGGCCGCAGCTTCATTGTTGTTTGGACGTGCATTATTGGCAATCTCACGCCTCTTTTCTTCTTCTAAGACAAGATGGAAAGCAGCACTAAGGCTTGGTGTTGGCTTTGTGGTCAATATTTGTGTTTTAATGGTATTGAAAGCTTCATCGAGTCCCATAAGAAACTCATATAGTTGCTCCTTTTCCCTATTGTCGGTGAATTCTTTTGCTGCGGCGCAAGTACATTTTAGTGCAGGAGATATTGATTGTATTTCTTCCCATATCCCTTTCAACTTTGTGTAATATGCAGATACTTTCATGTTGTTTTGATGTGTTTGGGCAAGATCTCGTCTTAATTCGTATGCTCGGGGAGCATTTTCTGTGCCAAACTGCTCCGCTAGATCGTTCCAGATCTGTTTCGCGGTCTTGGCATATCGAACGCTGCCTCTTATTTCTTTGTTCATAGCCGCGCTTAGCCATCCTCTAACCATGGTATTACATCGTCTCCATGACTCGTATTCAGCATGTCCTTCTTCTGGAATTGGAACCGACCCATCAACAAGACCCATTTTATTCTTGGCTAGAAGAAAATTGCTCATCTCATCCGCCCATTCTGCATAATTCCAATCATGCAACGGTTCTGTAACATGAATTTGTCCCTGACAATCGGACGGATGTAAGTAGAATGGGGATTTTGTCTCGGCGTTTTGAGCGCCGCTCGAGTTGTTCTTGTCGGACATGGTGTGGTGTTTCAAGGTTGAATGAAATTGGGTTTAGAGACTTAATTCAATGGAATCATATTTTGCTCCGATACCATCATAAAATTGGTATAGAGTTATGGATGAGAAGAATATGTTCTGTATATTGAAATTGATTTACAAGAGTACAAAGATACATAATACATAAGAGGTGGTCCACAAATCACTCCACCAATCTAGCTAAGCAAAAAAGGAAAAACAATATTACTGATAAATATACAAGGAATCTCAAATGGTAAGTCAATGGTAATAATTCCCTATTTTAATAACTATTTTTCAAATTAAGAGTAAATAAAGATTTTCTATAAAAGAGGAAGGTGGTTTAGTTAAATGAGGGGGGTTTTTTAATCAAAACTACGTAGTTTTGATTGGTTTTTCGTGTAAGGTTACGCGCCTAACAGCACCGTATTCACTTTCCCCAAAATAAATTATGTATAATGTTATAAAAAAACCGGTTGTTGTCTCATGAAAACAACTTTGATGATATAATACATACCCTACTATCCTAGTAGTAATCAACAAGACTAAACCGTCTTATCTATCTCTTCGATTATACTAATAAAGCCAATGTAGCATTGCAATTTCCTTGAATGTACTCAAGAGAGATGGAAATTGATTCTAAAAGAATCAAAATTTTATCTACCTGACCACGTTCATTTTTCCTCAAAGGGCTTTCAACAACGGATTAAGTGTAAATTTAAAATACAAAGGGAGACATAAATAAGAAGTGTGGGAATGATTTATGACCACACAAAAAAATCTCTTAAAATTAAATTAAAAAAAATCATAAAAAAATATAAATAAAAAACGAAAAAAATTAAAAAACTAAAATGTTTCCGCCATCTTCCCGTTCAAAAAAAATAAAAAATTGACGAAAAGACACAATATCGAGATCAAAGACACAATGACGAAGATGAACAAAAGACACAACTATAACTAAAAAAAGACACAATAGATCGCAAATATAACACAATGCCGAACAACATATAACACAGTGTTGAGTAATATAATACAATACAAAGAAAAAAGACACAATGTCAAGGAAAAAAGACACAATCAATACGAAAATAAACACAAAACACAATGATAAACAAAAAAACACATCGAATTTTTCACTAACCATTGTGGTTTTTTTTACGAGAACGAGAAAGACGGTAGAAACATTTTTATGTTTTTACTTTTTTCGTTTTTGTATTAAATTTTGAGTTACGATTTTATTAACATTTTTAGGGTTTTTTGTGTTGCTAGAAATCTGTTGGTGCATAATGTCAGTAGTTAATAGTCTAGTGTCTGTAATCGAGTCTGTAATGTTTAATTATGTTTTGTATGTTTAAGCGAAGTTACTGACAAGTTCGCTTAACAGGCGAACTTGTTAGTCAAGCGAAGTTATGGACAACTTCGCCTGAACATGCCAGGCGAAGTTGTCGTGTATATATATACCTAGCTTACGGCTTGGTTAGGTTAATCGAGAAGTTGTTTGTTTCAGTAGTTCGAGTTCATTTGTAACGTGAGGACGAGAGTCTGTAACAGTGATATCGTATCACGTGTTTGAGTTATAATATATAACGTGTGTTCGTTTCGTGTGTTCGTGTGATTCATGTTCTATACTCGTAACGATCTACGCAGGGATTCCGCACCTGAGTTGATCGAGATATCTCGTGCGATCCGTCCAGGGAACCTACAATAGGTTTCAAAGCATCAATCACATCATCTCCCATTCCTTCATCATCAACCATCACCACCTCATCACCACCAGAACTGCCAGCCGCACCTGCAGACTCCCCCTGAGCTGTGGAAGTCCCAAGAGCTTGAGTAGTTCTTGGCAACTCACCACCTGCACCTTTCGATGCATTGGGATCATCGTCTCTGTCATTCCTCTTCTTTGTCCTTAACTCGTCGCCTTTACAGCTTGTCTCCCCCTGAGATGCCAAGAACTCCTTCATAGCATCTAAAATTCTCCCATGTTCAACCAGGAGGGACGACTGTAGTTGATTTTCTGCTACAAGGCGTTGAATAGCCTGGGTCTGGACTAGATTCACCCTTGACTGTTCTGCCACGACCCGCTCAAGTGCAGCTATTCTCTCCGAGTCTGAGAGGGTTGCATCGAAATCAAACCTCATGTGAGATGTGTCTTGAGAATACTGAGGTGGGATTTCACATGTAACCGGGACATCTGAAGTAGTTGTGGACGTAACCGCAGGTGGTATCGTGACCGACAACCCTGCAGTTGCAACGACTGTGGACTCTACAAATTGTGCAACCACCTCTGAAGGAGTAAGCATTGGAGGTGGTAAAGACACAATCTCCGGAGTCGTCAGCTGGATAGTAGTGATTGGGATGCCAAAAGCTGATGATGTAGCCACCACGGGAACATCCGCGGCGCTTAAACCTGTGACCTGTAGTGATGTAGGAACAATCGACATACCTGACAGTGCGGGCGGAGTGAAACGTACAACTCTTGAAGTCTCTCCAGCTCCCATACCTGCACCTGTCCTTTCCCGTCTTGAACGTCTAATCAACTTGTGAATATCCTCTTCTTCTTCTGACTCGCTATCATCAACTGTCCTCTTTCTCTTCCCAAATGTTCTCTCTTGAGTCACCAACATCCTTCTCGCCTCATCCATAACATCATCAAGATCTGAGTCAGCCACCGTCGTAGCTGCTCTAGTAATACGCACAGTCGAGACACGTTCAACTCGGATCTGAACGTTATCCTCTGGATCCACCCGATCCATATCGAAGAATCCTTGACCTCCGAATTCTGCATCAAGGTCCACTTCCTCCTCCGGTGACACAACAGGAGCAGCAGGTATAGCTTGAGATGCTCCTGCCTGTTGTGGTGCCGGGTCTCTGAACTCATCCCCACGAGCTGGCACATACCCCGGGTTTATTAAGTACCCAAAGAGTGGAGTATGCCTTGGACGCAGTTCAGGCTTGCTCCTCGCACTGGATGTTCGGCATTGAGCGAAGATACGTTTGCTCACACTCTCCACGTATCGTATTGGACGTCGTTGAGGCAACGTGGGAGCAACATGATTCAAGATCATCTGAATGAATCTTGGATACATGATGAACCTCTCACGGGCCATCGCGCTTCTCTGTCAATCGATCTCGTAAAAGACCATCTGACTAAAGCTATAACGTTTGTTATAAGTCAGAGCAGTCATTGCTGACTGCATGGTCGCACCCATACCATCAGTGCCCGCCTTCCGGAGCTAAACCAGTGGCTAAATCTCCATATCGGTTCGCACCAAACGAGATGAAGGAGTTGATGTCTCAACTCCAAGATCTATTGGATAAAGGATTTATTCGCCCAAGCATTTCACCTTGAGGCGCACCTATTTTGTTCGTTAAAAAGAAAGACAGTAGCATGCGGAAGTGCATTGATTACCGACAATTGAATAAAATGACCACCAAGAATAGGTATCCTCTGCCTAGAATTGATGATCTTTTTGATCAACTGCAAGGTGCTAGTTGGTTCTGAAAGATCGATCTAAGGTCAGGATATCATCAAGTAAAGGTACGAGAAGAAGATGTACCTAAGACGGCCTTTCGTACTCGTTATGGGCATTATGAATTCGTTGTGACGCCATTCGGCTTAACGAATCCCCAGCAGTTTTCATGGATCTTATGAATCGAGTATGTAAGCCAATGTTTGATCGTTCCGTTATCGTGTTCATCGATGACATTCTCATCTATTACCGAACCGAAAAAGATCATGCTCAACATCTTCGCGAGGTTCTTGATACCTTAAGAAGAGAAAAGCTATACGCAAAGTTTTCTAAATGTGTGTTCTGGCTTAGAGAAGTTCAATTCTTGGGTCACGTCGTGAACGAGGAGGGTGTCTTAGTGGATCCCGCCAAGATAGAGTCTATTATGCAATGGTCTCCTCCAAAGACCCCAACTGAAGTTAGAAGTTTTCTTGGTTTAGCCGGGTATTATCGGCGTTTCATTCAGGATTTTTCAAAAATAGCCTCCTCGTTAACAAAGCTAACTTGAAAGAATTCCAAATTTGAATGGAACTCAAAACACGAAAAGGTGTTTCAAATCTTGAAAGAAAAGCTAACTAGAGCTCCGATACTAGCTTTACTAAAAGGAACAGAGGACTTTGTAGTTTATTCTGACGCCTCACGTGTTGGATTGGGTTGTGTACTTATGCAAAGAGGAAAAGTGATAGCATATGCCTCACGTCAATTGAAGTCACATGAAGCAAACTACCCGACCCATGATCTCGAATTAGCAGCAGCAGTATTTGCGCAAAAGATCTGGAGGCACTATTTATATGGAACAAAATGCACTATCTATACTGATCATAAAAGTCTGAAGTATTTCTTTGATCAGAAAGAGTTGAACATGAGACAACGTCGATGGTTGGAATTAGTCAAATATTATGACTGCGAAATACTTTACCACCCAGTTAAAGCCAACGTTGTGGCTGATGCCCTGAGTCGAAAAGAGAATTATTCTCCGATTAAGGTACAATCATATAAACTGATTGTAAATTCGGACTTATTTGACCAAATTAAAATTGCGCAAAAGGAAGCACTAAAAGAAGAAAACTTAAAGCATGAAAGAATTGTTGGTCAAGTTCGATATTTGGAAGAAAATGACAAAGGAGTTAAGATTCGCTTTGGACGTATTTGGATTCCTAAGTCTTGTGCAATTAAAACGATCATTCTAGATGAGGCATATAAATCAAGATATTCAATTCATCCAGGTGCTACCAAAATTTACAATGACTTGAAGAAAAATTATTGGTGGCCTGATATGAAAAGAGATATCGTTAAATATGTGGAAAGGTGTTTGACTTGTTTACAAGTTAAGACTGAACACCAGAAACCATATGGAAAGATGCAACCTCTAGAGATTCCATTAGGGAAGTCGGAACACATTACGATGGATTTAATAACGAAACTTCCAAAAACAGCAAGAGGTCATGATACGATATGGGTAGTTGTCGACCGTTTGACAAAAAGTGCACATTTTATACCCATTTATGAAAAATATACTTCAAAACGAATGGTAGAAGTATATGTTAATGAGGTAGTGTCAAGACACGGTGTGCCAGTATCTATAGTATCTGATAGAGACACTCGTTTTACCTCAAGATTTTGGAGAAAATTTCAGGAAGAAATGGGCACTAAATTATTGATCAGTACGACATATCATCCTCAGACCGACGGGCAAAGTGAATAATAATTCAAACTCTAGAGGATATGCTTCGTGCTTGAATTATTGATTTTGGTGGCAGTTGGGACAAGTATTTGCCCTTGGCAGAGTTCTCTTATAATAATAGTTACCATTCAAGCATTGGGATGCCCCCATTTGAAATGCTTTATGGTAGAAAATGTCGCACCCCAGTATGTTGGGAAGAAGTTGGTCAAAGAGAACTCGCAAACAAAGAAGTGGTAAACTCAACGAACAAAAAGATTGATCAAATCATAGCACATTTGAAAGCGGCTCAGGATCGACAAAAGTCGTATGCTGATAAACGGAGACGCCCAATTGAATTTCAAGTAGGAGACTATGTTATGTTAAAAGTCTCTCCATGGAAAGGAGTGATTCGTTTCCGTAAACGTGGTAAGCTAAGTCCACGAGTCATTGGTCCGTTTAAGATAATTGCTCGTGTGGGGCAAGTGGCCTATCGGGTTGGACTTACCCGAAGAATTAAATGATATCCATAACACATTTCATGTATCATATTTACGAAAATGTTTGGCTGATGAAACGGCATGTGTACCGTTAAAAGACATCGAAGTGGATGACAAGCTTAACTATGTAGAAAAACTTGTAGCGGTTCTTGATCGTAAAGTTAAGCAACTTTGAAATAAAGATATAAGTCAAGTGAAAGTACAATGGAAACATCGGCGAGGTTCAGATACCACATGGGAAGCCGAAGATGAAATGAGAAAATACTACCCTGAATTATTCAAGGTATGAAAAGGTTTCGAGGACGAAACCTATTTAAGGGGGGAGAGATTTGTAACATCCTATTTTGTGGATAAAAATAAAATATTTGGAATCTATATTTCAAATATTAGTAAACGAGTAATGGGTTAAAACGGCTCATTAAAACTGAAAGCGTATAAACGAGCGTTCGAAACTATCTTATATCTTTTAAAAGATATAAATGAATTTTATTTTAATTAGAATTACTTTTAATATATATTATTATTATTAAAACGAATAGAGAAGTGCATGTGATAGCTGTATAATAATAATAATAATAATAATACAAAATAGAATAGGATAATTATCTTCTAATCTTAACGCGGAAGAAAGATGAATATATTAATATTTTATTTTATGTTGATAAGATAGAAATTTAATACGTAGCAAACAAGAAAACTTTGAGAGCAAGAAATTTTTCACACATATATATATATATGTGCTTCCCATCCCATGTATGAAAGTGAATAGCCTAAAACTAAAAAAAATAATATATTAATTAAGTGGAGAGCATACGGATAGAAGGGGGTATAAAACTTTAAGCAAGAGATTATAGTAGTGGTAAGAGGAAAGTAGGGGTTGTCATCTACACCCACATTACTAACACAAGGAGGTAAGTACACGGACCATAATCATGTTATTTTTACAAGCGTTTTATATATGTTTATTTTGATATGCATATATATGATTATTTGAGAAATGATTGTGGGTCCAAGTATGTGAATTAATGTGTGGTTTAAAAAGAGGCTATAGTTTCAAAATAAATATGGTGATATGCTTCTAATAAAAATACGGGTTACGAGTCCCGAGGGTTTTGGTAGTTGGAACTCCAAAATTTTAATACTATATATAAAAAGATTTCGGGAGTTGAAATCTTAAGGGGTTCGGGTGTTGAACCCCAAATATAAAAGGGCGAGTTAATAACCCTCATGGGTTAAAAATGAGCTCATAAGGAATTCGGGTGTTGAATTCCCAAAGAATAGTGAGGAGTAAAATTAAGGATTTTGGGTGTTGAAATCCCAAGGAATTCGGGTGTTGAATTCCCAAAGAATATTGTGGAGTAAATATAAGGATTTCGGGGTGTTGAAATCCCAAGGAATTTGGTTGTTAAATTCCAAATAAAAATAAAACATATTTTTATAAAATGGTGTACTTACTTAACGAAAGCTAATAAAAATATGTTTTAAAATGTTTTCAGGAAAAGCACCCCTAGATGGTTGAAGCTTCATGGACGGGACTGGACTGACAAGAAAACCATACTATCGTGTTTAATAGTTTGTATTAAACATATATGTTTTCTTGTATAATATATATTTTAATAAAATAAAACGTCACCACGAGTGACAGGTTTTGGATGTAAACTGGGACCTACTCTGATAGATATTTTGTGAAAATATTATATAAAAAAAATTAGAGTGTTTCAACAAACATGTGGACTACATCATACTCTCCTGATGTTGCTACTCTATCTCATGTAATAGGTTCATATGTTTAATATTATATTCATGTTTTCTATTACTTTAATGAAGAGCTGATCAACATGTGGTATCAGAAAAATGTTGAATAATGAATTGTTCATGTTTTTCCGAAATCTAGAATTGAATTAGAAGGTATGGACTAAAACTTGATAAACCCTAATTTCTTTTGGTGTTCTATTACGAAAAAGATATATCAAAACTATTTAAAATCGCTAAAATTCATATTTAATAAACCATAATTATCAAAATATGTTAAAATCATGTTTACAGATTTCGATTTTGTTTTGAATATGTTTAACTATTTAAGTTTTTGATGATGTTATTCTTGTTCATCAAAATTCTTGAAAATTAACCGGCTATTTTGGTTCAAATCAAGATTAAAATTTGTTAAAGATTATTTAGGGATATAATTTTTCAAATCTTGAACAAATTAAAAGGTTTTGGTATTTTCTTAAAAGATTTGAATCCCATTATCCTTTTAGTTTTCGAAGTCAGTTTAAGGATCAAGTAGTTTACGAAATTAATTGTATGGGTTTTATTATTAGTTTTTCGTGTTTTTAGTTTATGAAAATACTAATTTTCGGATTTTAGAGTTCTCGGATTTTAAAGTTTATGTCCTTACACGATTTTTTCGGAATAGTTTTCCAATATTTTTCCTTTAAACACTCTAATTTTCTGAAAACTCATTACTTTACTTGAAACCTAAGAATGGTTTATCAACATAAATTGATTCGTTAACTCAGATCTAGTTCAATGATGATAGTCAATTCGTTCAATTAGGGCTTAGTGTTTCTTTTGTGTTTATAGAAGTGTAATTGACAAAGTTTAGACACCAATTCAATAATAATGATCATATATGTTACTGGACCATAATTTACAACCTATGTATAGTTGTAGGTCCATTCTCTAACATCCCTAGCGAAAGTCACTAAGCCATTCGCTGACAGGCCAGTGAATGGCTTAATACAATAGAGCTCATATGCTAACTAATTCAGCGAATGGACATTCAAAACCCAAAACCCAATTTTCCAAACTTGCTCGTCGAATGGGCTAACTATTACTAAAAAAAATAAATAAATAAACAAAGACCGAGACGACTAAACATGTATTAGCAAACTCCACCTCGTCTTGTGCTTTGTCTATATCTCTTTAAGAATATTTTGGTCGTCCCATTAGCTCCGCAGTTAATTCTAATAAGCAAAACAAGTTCTGACAACTCTTTGATATTTCATAGCAAGCTTGTTTTCTTTATTGTATGTCCACCTTATGTGATTCTTGAATAACATGAATATCTGCATTATAAAGGTTAATAAGCCACATCGGATCAAAAACTCGAATAAACTTGACATTGTCTCCAGCCCCAAAACAATTACAGGCTCACTGGTCTTCTTGTCATTATACCACCTATTAAAATCCGTGTAAAAGTTATGTGGCATTACTTTCGAAGGTAACTTCTTCATTGTTTGAGGCGCCTTGACTTTACCAGTTTTCTCCAGCCGGTTCTTGGAACAATCTCATCAAGTCTCTTTATTTTTCCCCAAAAGAACTTAAAACCATGATTAACCTCATAACCTAAGTGGCAGTGAAACTGTCTTAGTAAATCAACATTCCAATGGTTAATAAACGGACGGTTGGCTAGAGTATGGACATCCCATCTAGGCATGGAGAGAATATCAGTAAACCGTTCAAAATGTTGAATTCCATTCTCCCATTGAACAATGCAGACTTTCAAATAGGATTCGTACATCCATGAGATAATGTCACCTTCACTGTCTTCACGCTAATTAACCTTTTTTTTCTGTTTTTCTGATAGTTTGGCTTAAGCTTGAATATAGTACTGTTCTTGAAAACGTCATGTTGCTTCATTCCATCTGTTAAACTTTTTGACATCATAATCAAACATACCAAATGATCCTCTTGTCTTTGGCAAAGTGATGACCGTTGTTTTAGTCATTCAAAACCTAATTAAACTATATAGATAGAGTAAGTAGGGTATCGTATCCATGAGGAACATGTGGTCAGTGTTACAAAATTTGTTTGATTATTTAAGTTAATTTTAACTAACTAAGATGGACAAACGATGTCAAGAAGAAATTGAAAGATTGATTTTAAAACATTTAATTAAAATGCAACCTCCTCTAGGTTCCACGTTCTAAGTTTCACACAAAACTCGTTTTATTAATTGGACACCACATAGACATGGGTTGGAAAGTTGGTTAATTAAGTAATCAAAAACAGATCTTTGTCATCAGATCTTTTATAATTCAATTACCTTATTTACTAGTATGAATCAAACTATTTTATGTCACCCAACAAGCTACCGGGTTTTGTCATCAACCGAACAAGTTGTAAAATGAGGATTACTAACACATGCAAATAATTTAAATAACCAACACATCAAATTGGTTATACAACGTTGTCAATGTCAAAAACAAATCCAAACATGAATAAAACAAAGTTTAATATTTAACCTAAACGAATCGTTCACCCGGAGGAAGTTACAAATGGTTTAACCTAGCATAAGCATCTTGGAAATCTTGAATCCTTGTTGAGTGATAATTTCATGGATGATTATGGTGATTGGTAGGTTTTAGGATGGTGTATGATGGCTCCAAAATCGCCCAAGTATGTTAGGGTATGAAGGAGATATTAGACCTAGGGTTCAATTGGGCTTGAATATTGAAGCAAAACTAGAAAAAACGACTTCCCATCAGACCCGGCCGTAGCCTACTAGCTTTGTTCTCTGCCTTATGGCGGCTGTCACACCCCAACCTACGGCGGAAATGTCGGGGCGCGAACTAATTGCTCACAGCTTTTCAAAGGTTACTATCATGCAACGTTATTTAAATGACAATATCTATTAATTAAATTAATTTTTCAAATAAAGCAAATACAAATAAATACACAATCCATACACATACAACAATACAACTTATATACAAATGAACTTGATTAATTATTTTCTAACTTAAATTCTTCACTGAGTCCTCACCAATCTGCATTAAATTTCTACGATATCCTGCATATGCGTATAAAATAGAATCACATGTTGAGTGAGCAACACACCAGTTCTAATGTACATATAGTATATATAAAAATAAGTAATTGCAACAAGTCATATGAGAATAAAAAATTAACCAAATGAGCAAATATAACTGAGATGTCGAGAAGCACAAAGGGGTATAACGACTGCATATGATCATACTTTGCTGAGATTATGTTGGACCTCTCCGAATTCGAAAGCATATAAGCACATAAACAAGTAAGGTATAAGTTGTTAACACATGATACAATAGTTGCAGTTTTGTGTATAAGTATATATGAGAAATATAATTTACGCATATGTCCCAAAACGTTAGAAAACAAGTAAAAGAGGGGAATGTGGAACTCGCCTCAATAGACGAGCAAAGGTGAAAAGAGAATATTAAGAATGACGATTGAAGATCACGCGTTGATGATAAAGCCTAATAAAGATAATAAAATACGAAAATACTAAGTTAATAAACTAGATCGGATAAGAGAGTTCGATATTCATAAAGCTATTAAGTCATATTATATTCGTTTTAATCATACTTAATATAATATTTTATTATATATATAGTTATTATATGAAATGTTATGATTTTGCAAATTATAAACAATGTGTATTATAATACTTTATTATATATAAAGATATTACATAAGTAAGACATATCTTCAATAATATTACTAGTTTATTAATCCGTTTAAAAGTATAATATAATATTTAATATAATATATAAAAATATTATATAAACAAAACACATCTTTAATAACTATAAGTTTGCTATAGTGTATAAATATATATAAAGTTTATCTTTCGTATATCTTAAACCAAAAATATTAGGTTATGTAATATCATATATACGTATATATACATATATGTATAACTAATTACACATACACGTATATACATGGAAGGGGGACACAAGAAACACAAGTTCTATAATCGAATCTTAATAAAATAACTTATTTAATAATTTTTTTTTTATTATTACATTAAATAAAGTGGCTTAAAGAGTTAATTACCAAAAATAAATCAAAAACAACGGCGTGGTAGGGTCTCGAACCCGCAACTTGCCACTACACTACCAAGGTTCCAATCAACTGGGCTAACCAGTCCATGCGACATATCTAAGAAACAAATAAATATAAACAGAACATAAGGAAAAACCCCAATCGCTTAAGAACCCTAACAAATCTTAATTGTTAAATCCGTTAACTGTTCGTGTAAATAACCATAGAGCTAATACAATAAGATGAGCGACGAACGTAATCATATAATTAATTACCGTATATGATGTTCAGATGATGGTTTAATTTATGAAGACATGGATGGCTAGATGCGGCTCAAGAACAACATCGAATCAGCAAAGGGAGTATAATTGAACATAGGGTTATTGTAGGAGACGACTATAAGATTGAATCTGGAGACTTAATTGCATTAACATAAATGATTATATGGCTATTAACTTAGGGTTCAAGGCCGGCATGTATATTACGAGGAACAAGATCAAATTGATTGCTTTAACTAAATAAAACTTTCGGTAACATCGCAATAGGAAAGTTGAATCATAACCATGATTCAATTCCAAATTTACATGACGTATTGCTTAAGATTAGGGATCCGGGTTGATGTTTTATAAACGGGTTTAAGAAATGGA